>NC_056731.1:873767606-873957606 GCF_019279795.1 Protopterus annectens | reverse complement strand
AACTGCCCCCCAGTGACCTGTGTTCATTTAGCAGTATGATTTCTGGGTGGAGAGGTCAGGGCAGGATAAGAGTGAATGGCTAACACTATCCTGGGGAAAAAAGTGGCAAACTTGCTCATAACAATTATTGCACAAAGGGATCAGTAAGCTCTAAGCTGCAAGAGGTGTGCCACTTGGTCATAATGTTGGGCATGTTCGACACTGCATCTAGCTCTCTAAGGAAGCATTGACAGAGCTGACAAGGCTGCCATGGGAGATGAGTTAGGGCATCCCCTATCCCTGGCAGCAGTGTGAAGCTGCACCAGCATCTTTCCTCTCTGCACAAACCCTGGATATGGGTCTGAAAGTGCCCAGAGAAGACTAAGAGAAGTCTGATAGGCTTGGTGAATGAACAGAGGAGCTGGTGGCAACTGGAGATTAGCTGTTGGGAGAGGGGAAATGATAATAAACACAGAAGCTTCTCATGCAAGGACTGACTGAGATGTAGAGAGAAAATAAATATATCTGTTTGTCTTGCAATGTTGTAATCTGGAAAGATTCAGGGGTATGCTATGTAAGGGGATGCCAGGGGTGAAGCTCCTCAATAAAAACTCCAGTTGGCATATTTCTTTGTTCTGTATTGTGTGGTATGTTGAGGTTGCTAATTTGCTTTAGTTTTGATAGGATTTTGAAAAAGGATGTTTTTTTCTGCTTAGATTTGCTTGCAAGTCAGGGATTTAATGACTTGTTTGAAATCCATATTCATGAGATATTTTATATAAATAGATAGATACAGATAGATAGATATAGTTATACTGATAGATTCGATTGGTATGTGGAGAGCATGTGTGTGTGGAAGGGGTTCTGTATTTTACAAAAAAGAATAAGCCAATAATGAAATGATATGCTGCCAGCTCATAGAGCACACAATGGTAGTACAAGAAATGTATGAATTTCACATGACAACATGATTTGACACATCATTACTCTCTCGAGTTAAAAGGAGCTTAACATTTAAAGTAGTACTAACATATGTTGCATCCCAGTTTTTTCAAAGTACAAAAAATGTATTTTTAATGGGGACATTTGCTTCAATATGCATAGTAAATATATCATAAACATTAAAACTGTTTAATTTACTTTACTATGCTAATAAACAAGTTACATATGTGCTATTTTGTGAGTATAAAAATATACAGAAAAACTAAAAGATGCATTAGAATTTGATTTCATTTCTATTTTCATGATATAAATAATCAATATTTAGAAAGCTCTCTTACAGTGCAGTTTGTTAAATATCATAATTATGGTTCTTTTACTTTAGAAGTTGCCATATTACAATAAGTAAATGTTTGTTTTAGACATGCAAGAGATTAAAATGCTTAATGAAATATAAAATGCCTTATTGATTTTAAGCTTTACACCCCTGTGGTTTAAATTCATCTCTGTCTTAAATATAAATGTTTTGCAAATTGTTTAGTTAAAACATTTCTAGTGGTCCAGCGCTGCTTTGCCTTTTTTTTCCCTTTTTATATATTTTGAATTGAATACTCGTGTATTATTTGGAATGGTATAAAGTTAAAAGATATTTGTTTAAGTAAGTCTGGAATCTTTTATATGTGAGTCTCTGTTTTATGGTTACTTAACAATATTTTACATGTGCTTCTCTGTTTTATGGTTACTTAACATCTATAGATTTTATGGCACCTCTGTCACCAGCCATGACTGTGCATGGCTACCTCAGTCTACCATCTTGACTAAAAGGAAGTTATTCAAAAGTTACAGCTTAGAGAGTGTGTTCCTAGAAAAGGCTGGGAACTGAAAAAGTCTTTTTATTAGCCTTCCCACACGATGATGGATATAGCATTTGAACTACACTAGATAACATAGTCCATCTTTTAGCATTACTTGGCAACTGTACACCTTATTGACATTCATAATATTATGCAAAATGAAGCAAAAATGTATGAAAAATTACAAAGTGCAATTCTACTTTATGCATTATTTTCTTGATAAACACTCTGTCACAGCATATGAACAGCATAACTCACAGGCATATGGTCGTTTTGATGTTTATGCATATTCCTGGCATTGCATTCTGTAGATATGCCATATGCTTGCTGTTTCCTCAAAAAAGTGATTTTGAAGTGTAGTAAAAAATGGATTTAAGTCCTTTACTTTCTAGATTTTTTTAATACAGATGGCATATTGCATTCAGAATGGCATTCCTTCATTTCAAACACAACTGCATTTTTGTTTATATAAAAGGAAGCATTGAACTGTTAAGCCACAGCCAATATAGTACAGCTCAGCATTAGTGGATCCTTATCCTACCATATTCTTCATGATAGGCACCATACAGAAACTGAAATTTATATTTCCTTTATTTGTGAATGGGATTAAAATTAAATTCATGACTAACTTTCTCAGAGAACACTGCATTACAGTAGTTGTATTTAAATATCTGCAGTATCCATATTTGTGTTCAGATTCAATGACAACATGCCAGTAAGTTTTCACTGAAGCCCTATGTTTGTTTGTCTTTTCGGCGTTTCCCGGTTAGGAGTCGCCACAATGGAACTCCGGTCTGCTAATGATTGACAGTAGATTTTTTTATGGTACCGAGTTGCCAACCCGACACTCAACCTTCAGCGAAGGCACGCCCATTCACGCATGTCTTTCGGAGGCCACTCGACCGTGGGGAGGACATGCAGACTACACACAGAAGGCACTCCAGCCAAGAATTGAACAGGATACCATCTTGCTGTGAGGCAACAACACTACCGCTGTACCATGAAGCCCTATATCCTGCCTTTACCTATGAGGGTAGCACTGCACTGTTTCACTGTTATACATGTGATGTAAGAAAAGCTGTAGGTCTGCTTGTTGGTATCTTCTGTGGCACTGGGCTTTAAAGTATTTTAACATTGTTTCCCTGCTACCTTGTAGCTTCCCTTAACTCAGCCCTTAATCAGAATACAGCATTTTGATAACAGCTATGTAATCACCTGTCATGAAACCTCATCATCATGTCACTTACTGGGTCTTTATTATGGATACGTATATCATAGACAGTATAACCCACCATAAAATCAGACATGGGGACAATGTGGCCGCTATAATAGGCATAAAAATGCCATACGTGTATCTATTGAAAAAAATTACCATCATTAAAGTAAACTTTTCACGTAAAATGTAACTAATCAGTCTGAGATATTATGTGAATATAGATGCAATGATGCATTGTGCTCCTCAATGAACATAAGGATGTGATCTGCAGCTGTGCTGGCTTATTGTGTAGAGTAGAATTTGAAAACAATGAAAGTAAAGTTGAGTTAAATTGTTTCAACTCAATAATTTGTACAAAAACTAATTGTGCAACACTAGCAACACTACTGGCCTCTTCTTGAAGCTTCAGTGTTGTTAAGGAAGGATCTCAAAAAAGTACATCTTATACAGGAAGCTGATTGTGTATACAACCAAATATGGTTTATAACAGCTCCAAACTGATTCACACTGTTTATGTTTTTAAAAGTGGAGTAGATCAAGTTTATTAAAGATGAACATGGTGTAGGTCTGTAGTATTAAGGGTTAGCTCATTCATGGTGGCTCTGTGGTTTGCAGGGGTAAACCCTGACTATGAATCAGATGACTAGCAGCTTGAGTACTTCAGGATCAAACACAAGAAAACTAAAGGAATGACATAGTAACTGAATGACATCTCTCTCGGGGAGAGTAATGGGAAGCATGCTAGTATTGCACACTAATGCCCAGGCCCTCACATACACTGGTGCCACTGACATGGAGCTTGTCACATTAGGACACATAGGAAGGGTTTAGCGGGCATGTCATAGATATGTATTCATCCCAGTGTCCACTGTATACACATCACAATATGTCACTGATTAGATCAGAGCAGCAGCATTAGGAACACTAAGGGCTCTCTCTTTCCTCTCCATCTTGCAGCCCTACTTTGAAACCAACTGGTTCAGCTGAGATGTAAGGGTTGGGTACTTTGAAGTTCAAGAGGTTAAACCTATATATGGGAGATGAAGATCTGAGGAGAAATGGAGCAACAATGCACTCTCATGTTGCCACAGAGTATAAATCTTCTGATAAATAATCTGATTGGTTCATAGGTGTATATTAGGCTGACATCCACAAAGGGCCCTTTTTAACCTAGCAGTGCAACCCAAATGTGACCCACAAATTTGATTTATGTAGGGGGTGATTTACTGACTGCCACTGTCTGCCAGTGACATTGGAGTCAGACCAGGGGTGAATTTCTGATTACCCATCCATTTGTCCAAGTTGCTCTTAAAAATGGATTGGGATGAACTCTGGTTCACATGGATGTGGAGCCTGATCAGAGAATGGGAATTCTCGGAGAAACATCTGTTTCTTCAACATGTGCTATTTATTTTGCAAGCAAAATTTAGGTCTTTTAATCTAGTAGTTCTGATGCTGTTTGTTTTGTGGATATACAAAAGCTTCATCAAAACAGGGTCCAGTAACACCTTTAACGTCAGGCAAAGATCACCTCTCAGAAATCTGTAGGATACTGAGTAAAGAGACAAGGCTTTGAGGCAACCAGTGTAGGACATTCACCCAGATTCTCTAAAGCTTGCATGGCAGGAGCTCAAGCAGGCAATATGTCTGCCGTGCGATCCAGGAACAGCCTGCAGAGGTGTGCACGAGCGCTCCTGCACTAATCCTGCACGGACTAAGCCCTTGTATGCAAATCACACCATTTGCAGGAAAAATATGTGCAAATGAGGTGATTTTGCAATCCAGGAAGCTTGCAACCATCCATGCAGGACTAGTGCTATCTGCAGAAATGTAGTTACAGTGCTGCTATTTCCTGGTTCAACTTCTTTTTTCTTCCTGTAACCGAGTACATTTCTGCAAAATCCAAAATGGAGCTCTGACAGCACCAAATAAAGGCTGCATATCACGTAGTAAGCATGCCAATGGCCAGATATAAGGCCATTGCCATTGCAAACATAAAAAAAATACAGAAATCAACATTTATTTTTTTTAGCCGATCTCAGCTGTTTAAGCATAGGGCAGAGGCATGCAAATGGGATCGGGGGGGGGGGTAACAAAATGAACCTAAATTAAGCATTCTAACTAAAATCAGTATTCTGCCATGCAAGTCAATGGCAGGCAGAAGACAACATGGCCAGTGAGTAGTGGTTGCTAAGGGGAGGCTCAGTGTGAGACATGTAACTATGCAATCCTATGCAAATGAGGGGAAGGATAGTGAATCTCAGTTTTCCCCAGCATGTGAGCCAGGTCCCAACAGTGTAAGAGTAGGAATAGCTTGGTGCAAGCCTAGGAGTTAGGTGACATCATGGGGGTGTGTGTCAGGCATACTGTAAGCGGACTGAAGCCCTGTGGCTCGAGTGTGCTCCTAGCTTAGCACAGCTAAGCTAGGGGGTGTGTCTAAACCTGCCTAGCACTCTTTACAAAGCCTAAGCAGGTGTGCACACCACACACCGGGTTTTACAGGAAGAAAAAAGAAGTTAAACCAGGAAATAGCTGCACTGTGCACATTTGAGCACTCTGTGCAGCATGCACCCAGGCTTAAACAGGAAGGCAATGGGAAGAAAAACAGCAGTAGGAAGGTAATCAAGGAGAACTAGCTTAGCTGGCAGGTGAAATGCATCAACATCAGCCAATTACACAGGCAGCAGACCAGCCCAGCCTAGAACACTACTATAAACTAAGCAAACACCTTCCCCTCTGGTTTTTCCCACATGCTACACCACCGGTCTATACAAGCAGGGAAATTTTAACAAACAAACCTACAAAATGAGAAGGGCTACAGCAGGCAACATAGAACAACATGTGCAAGAGGCTGAGGGTGGTGAGGTTGTGAATGCTGCCGATCAACCCACAGTGAGGAGACGGAGAAGAGTGTACTGACCCAGGGTAACCTACTAGGGGCTACATGAGCTGGAGATAGTGGAGTGCTATAGGGTGGACAGAGACTTCCTACAGCAAATTGCTGAGCTGTGCCGGCCACACTTGATACACCAAACTGACCGAGGAGAACCCATCCCAGTGGATACCAAGGTATATGTAGGCCTAGGAATACTAGCCACAGGTACCTCCCAAAGCTCAACTGGGGATATCATGGGGATCTCACAGGCATCAGCATCCAGAGTATTCCACCAGTTCCTGGATGCCATGTCAGCACATCCAGTGAGCATGTATATTTCCTCAACACCCGTGAGGTGTTGGCCAGCAATATGCATCTCTTCCACCAAATAACAGAATACCCTGAGGTAGTGGGTGCTATAGACTGCACACACATACACATCAATGCACCACCTGGTGATCAGGATAGGGCCTACATCAACCGCAGGGGCATCCCCTCCATCAACTGCCAGGTCGTATGTGATGCCCAGGGCATTATAATGAATGTGTGTGCTGGCAGCCATAGAAGCTATGACAATTCCCACATATAGCATCTGATGCAGCTGTATCAGAGATTTGCCAATGGGGACATCCCCTATGGTTACTTAGTGGGGGATGCTGGTTATGCAATGAAGCCGTGGCTGATGACACCCATCAGAAATGCACATACACCTGAACACGAACACCATAATGAGGCACATGCACATACCAGACTTATAATAGATTGTGTGATTTGGATGCTCAGGTCACGGTTCCGGTGTCTGGACACATCCGGTGGAGCCTTGCAGTACTCACCAGCTACATGTACCCACATTGTTATGGTATGTGCTATGCTACACAATGTGATCCTGTGGAAACAGCTGCAGCAGAAACAGCATGGGGCAGGGCCACACAGCCCCCCACCAATGCCAAGGCCTTTGCAGGCACAGAGTGACTTGGAGGAGGAACAACCTGAGCCTGCCCCAGTAGGTAGATGCAGGCATGCTCAGTATGCTGAGGCTGCGGCAAAAAGACAATGCATAGTACATACACTGACACAGTAGGGACCCAGGGAATGACACCTCTCTCTGACTCGCACATACAGTAAAAAAGATGCCAAACATGACACTACTTGTACTCAACCATGTATAGGGAGTGTACTATGTGCATCCAACATAGGCAGCCCTCCAGCACCATCCGCAAGTCTGGCACACCCTCAAGGTAGGTCAATCAACCTACCAATTGCCAAATGGAGTAGAATGTGTTGTTACGTGTATCTATGGTATGGATGTGAGCATGCAATGGAATTGGGTGGCTGAATGTCATGGCAGCAGACAGTAGACACCCATAGTGGCACCATGATATCTGTAACACATACTGGAGTCACCATAGTAGCCAGTACTATACAGGGTGACAAAACCCGCTGCAGGAAATATGCTGAGTGACATGTGTGTCCATATGATTCACACATACCAGTAGGAGCTTTTCACATACTCAACAACACACTCAGCCAGCAGGACAGGTGTAGACAAACCCAAAAAGAGCATGTGCTATAGCCTCTGAATGATGGCTATGGTTAACCTCCCTCCCCCAGGTCTACACAGACAGACTACAGCAGGACAGGCAGTGGGATGTTAGTTCTAAAGGGTAGGAAATCAGACACTAATATGTAGGACAACCAAAGCTACGATCTGTAGTACACTGGTATGTCTATAGTCAGCATGATAGCTAAGAATACAGAATGAAATGGAGTACCTGACATACCAGTACAGTCATAGCAAATGTGTACAAGTGTCAGGTGTGCCCCCCCATATCAACGTAGTAATGTAATAACAGTCAGGTGTGCCCCCCAATCCTGTGTTGAAATGTAGAAATAGTCAGGTGAGCCCCCCACCCTACGTAGTAATGTAATATCCATCAGGTGTGCCCCCCAACCCTGTGTAGAAATGTAGAAATAGACAGGTGTGCCTCCCTCACCCAATGTAGTAATGTAATAACACTCAGGTGTGCCCCCCAATCCTGTGTAGAAATGTAGAAATAGTCAGGTATGCCCCCCCATCCTAAGTAGAAATGTAGTAACAGTCAGGTGTGCCCCCCCAATCCTGTGTAGAAATGTAGAAATAGTCATTTGAGCCCACCCCCATCCTATGCAGAAATGTAGGAACAGTCAATGCCAAATGCTGGATGGATACCCTGCAGAAACAGCATGCCACCTGTCTGTGTACAACACAAAGGTCAGCACTGCAGTACAAACTACCTGGACTCGATCCATGCATTAAATACAGATGGGCATTCTGGGCATGCTCACACACGTAATGAAGGCAATGTCAGTCAGCAACATACTGAAAGGTCATACTGGGCATGCTCACACAATTAAACACACGAAAGCCATGTCTGCAAACACCAGTGGACCAGACATATCTGGCAGTCGCAGACACTCATCAGTATGCACCACTCATGCCTTGCACAAACAGTGGATAGGAATACAGACATATATGTAAGGACAACACACTATAATAAGTCAAAGGTAGATGTACATAGAATTGTGGAAGAGGGTGACTGTGACAAGGAGCCATCCAGGCCTATCCCACCCATCACACAATCAAAGGGTCCCAACCACATGAGGTTCAGATGTCACTCACTGCAGATACTAGCCACCAGTATCTGTCAGCATTACAGGCTATGTGGTGCACGTGCCAGCTGTGCAACATGACTGCTCAAGGAAGTAGTCATTTAGCAGCTGCATACATGTACCTGTAAAATATGACCTTGTGTGCACCTGCATGTGGCATGTCAACTTCTAGATGAATGGGTTACGGCCCATGCACACAGACTGCCCTCCCCATAGCCCTACTATGACAAGTCTGCTGAGGTCATCCACTGTGAAATACACCTTTCGGAGAGTTGTAGCCCAGTAATCTCCGTGGTGCATCCCATAACTTCGTACTGCTGTAGTGTGATGAAATAGTTAGGTAAGAGTTCAAATCCCCGACATGGCAACTATGTGTCTCTGTCTGTGTAGAGAGCAATGCTTTTTAGGGTAGTCACACTCCCTACAATTGAAATGCTCTACATTGGTAATGCTGCTGATGTCATCCAGCTAGAAATACATCTCTGGGAAGGTTGTATCCCAGTAATCTCCGCAGTGCATGCCATAACTGTGTACTGCTGTAGTGTGATAAAATAGTTAGGGAGGAGTTCTAATCCAAGCCTTGGCAACTGTGTGTGTGTGTGTGTGTGTGTGTGTGTGTGTGTGTGTGTGTGTGTGTGTTTGTCTGTGTAGAGAGCAATGCACAGTCACAGTCCCTAATATTAAAATGCTCCACTTTGGTAAGGCTGCTGATATCATCCAGCTAGAAATACATCTCTGGGAAGGTTGTATCCCAGTCATCTTTGTAGCACATGCCATAACTATGTACTGCTGTAGTGCGATAAAATAGTTAGGGAGGGGTTCTAATCCCAGCCTTAGCAACTGTGTGTGTGTGTCTCTGTCTAAGTATAGAGCAATGCTTTTTAGGGTAGTCACACTCCCTACAATTGAAATGCTCTACTTTGGTAAGGCTGATGATGTCATCCAGCTAGAAATACATCTCTGGGAAGGATGTATCCCTGTAATTTCCATAGCATGTGCCCTAACTGTGTACTGATGTAGTGTGATAAAATAGTTAGGGAGGAGTTCTAATCCCAGCCTTGGCAACTGTGTGTGTATGTGTGTGTGTGTGTGTGTGTGTGTGTGTGTGTGTGTGTGTGTGTGTGTGTGTGTGTGTGTGTCTGTGGAGAGAGCAATCCTTTTTAGGGTAGTCATACTCCCTATAATGGAAATGCTCTACCTTGGTAAGGCTGCTGATGTCATCCAGCTAGAAATACATCTCTGGGAAGGTTGTATCCCAGTAATCTCCGTAGTGCATGCCATAACCGTGTACTGCTGTAGTGTGATAAAATAGTTAGGGAGGAATTCTAATTCCAGCCTTAGCAACTTTGTGTGTCTGTCTCTGTCTGAGTAGAGAGCAATACTGTTTAGGGTAGTCACACTACATACAATTCAAATGCTATACTTTGGTAAGGCTGCTGATGTCATCCACCTAGAAATACACCTCTGGGAAGGATGTAGCCGAGTAATCTCTGTAGTGCATGCCATAGCTGCGTACTGCTGTAGTGTGATATAAAATTCTGGTAGGGTCCTATTTCCACCCATGGCAGTTCTGGATGTTATGTGTGTGTTTCAATGTCTGTGTAGAGAGCAATGCATTGTTGGCTAGTCACACTCACTACAATTCAAATGCCCTACTTTGGTAATCCTGCTGATGTCAGTCACTGTGAAATACACCTTTGGGGAAGGAGTTCACCAGTAATCCCTGTGGGGTATCTTATAACAGCTCCATGCTGTAGTGTGATATACACCTCAGTTAGGAGTTCTATACCCACACATGTTGGTGGTGGATGTTTTGTGTTTCAATGTTTGTGTAGGGAGCAGTGCATTTTAGCCTAGTCCCACACACTACAATTTGAATGCCCTACTTTGGCAATCCTGCTGATGTCATTCACTGTGAAATACACCTTTGGGGAAGGCATTCACCAGTAATCCCTGTGGTGCATCCTATAACAGCTCCATGCTGTAGTGTGATATAGACCCCCTGTTAGGGGTTCTATACCCACACATGTTGGTTGTGGATATTTTGTGTGTGTTTTAATGTCTGTGTAGGGAGCAGTTCATTTTAGCCTAGCCACGCTCACTACAATTCAAATGCCTTACTTTGGCAATCCTGCTGATGTCATTCACTGTGAAATACACCTATGGGGAAGGTGTACTCCAGTAATCTCGGTGGTGCCTACTATGACTGCATACTGCTGTTGTGTAATAAAATAGTTAGGTAGGAGTTCTAACCTCAGACATGATGTGTGTGTGTGTCTGTGTTCGTAACTCATATCCTATGTGGAGGTGCTTGTGAGTGTGTAACAACTGGGCCCAATGTAGAGGGGGTTTTGCAAATTTCTTATATGGTGGCCCTAGTATATATATCACAATGTCCAGCATACAGGGATAACAGATGTGAAATAGCCGAGAGGCTGGGGTGCAGATCCATACCTATACATGTGACATCAAGGCCAGGCAAAGTTAGCAACCCTAGTTTTAGCCAAACAGCATTCTCAATCCATGCTTCACATGCACACACACACACACACACACACACACACACACACACACACACACACACACACACACACACACACACACCACACACACTTGCATAGGCAACAGTGGCTGTGTTGGTAGTACACCGCATAATGCCCACTGATAGTAACTATGGAGTGATTGCAGTGGCCTACAGAGGGCATGGCACCCTGTCCATCTGTCCAATAGGTTCATACATGCAGACAGTGCACCTTCCCCATGTTTCGCACTGGACACCTGCAACACCTATGGTGCCATCAAATCTGACCCACAAAGGACATACCAAGCCTGAAAAAATGCCCTCTATGGACAGATGCCACTGACACCAGGAAATGCCGTTAGCATGCTATCAGCGTAGGTGCAGGGTAAAAGTGCTGTCCATTACCAGTTCCTGCCACAGGACTGGCACATCTGATGATAATCTTTGTACACAATAAGGGCCAAACACCCCAGTTACAGTTTCACATGTCACTGTACATGCATGTGGGAGGTGTGCACATCACAGACACCATCCATGTCATGGACTAAGGAACACATACATGGCAAGCAATGCACAGCATTGCCCACATGCATTAGTCACCCAGGTAACTGGATGGTGAATACAATACACACCTGGGTGGGCAATCCCGGAATCTACACCCCTAAGCCACAATGCAGACCATTGTCATGTGGTCTGATACCAAGGTGTCCCCATCACCTAGCCTTGTATAGCCATCTGGCACAGTTCACCACTACACAACCGTGAATGAATGCATCCATGCATGTCAGTACTGGTACCCCATGTGTGTGTGTGTGTGTGTGTGTGTGTGTGTGTGTGTGTGTGTGTGTTGCATGATACGTATGTTTACATTCACACTCACTACAACCCCCATTGGCATACTGCAGCATGCTGTCTGATGTCAGACACCTCCCCATACCTTTTGCCCATATCAACTCTGTATGATCCCTGTGGTGCATGTGATACCTGCACAGTAATGTGCTGTGGCAATCTCACTAGTGATGGGTTGCATTCCTGGCCCTGCCAAGTGTGTCAATGTGTGTGCGTCCCTGTGAGAATGTGGCTGTGTTGATACTGGCACCTGTTCATGCAGACAGGCACATGTACTACACCTACCGTATAGCTACCATATCCCTGTTGCAGATGTCACTCACTATCACATATATGTTCTGAGGGCTGCACAACATGTAGCCTGCACAGTGCATTGTTACATGCCTAGCAGCTTAGTGTATTTACCCAGTGAAATATCATATTCAGATACTTGCCAGATGTACTGCTGTCAGGCCTCCCTTAACAGTCATATATGTCAGACAGAGCAGGGGGATGCTGTACAGATGTATGTCAATATCTAGTGGGTAGTATGTGGCCATGGCACCCCTGTACCAGTGGTTATTATGTGTCAGGCCAGACAGGGGTATGTGAATGCATAACCTATGGTGGCAAATATATACCAGTTGTTGTGTGTTATACCCATCTACATGGCTGTTAACTTCCATATTGTCAGGCATGGTACACAGGTTTTGCACAAAGAGGTTCTGTGTATACCACCGGACTGTACAGAGTGTGTCAGAATGTCCACATATATTGGCCAATATCTCTGCTGCTGTCCACAGGGGCATTACGTGCTAGTAGCGGTAATTTACTATGATGTCTTTAGGATGTCTGTCAGTAGCCAATGGCACGCATGTGAAAAGCAGATGTGACCTCCCACACACACCATGTCTGTGAAGACAATCCTAATTACAGTAGCAATAGTCTACTAATGTACCTGCTATACATACCTGATATCCTCTTGATCTACGAAGTTGGGACTATAGGGGCTGGGGTAGGGCTACACTCCATGTCCAGGACATATGGTGAAAATATATGTACATATAATTATCCAGATATCTATATATATGATTACACATATACATATCGACATATATAGATGGGTCTGTATATGTACATAGATATACATATACACACCCAGATATATACATATAAAGAGCAATATATGTCTACACATATACAGAAAGTGATACATATGCACATATATATATATGGATATCTACAGATATATTGACAGTAGTAGGTATATAAGAATAGATATGTATGCACATATACTTTTATATATACATATATATATATATATATATATATATATATATATATATCAACATAACTAGGGATATCTGTACACATATAATGTGCATACATATATAGCTATATACACATATATCTATGGGTACATATATGTATACCTATATATACACATATGTATATACACATATATGTATATATATATATATATATATATATATATATATATATATATATATACATATGAAGAGATGTACACATGGCCATATATATATGTAGCACTATACAGATGTGCATACAGACATATGTATGAGTATACATGTGTATGTACATGTAGACATATATACAGCTATATGTATACTACCATATTCCACTCATGAGTAAATGTCATGGTTGTGTATACCCTCCCACAAGTATCTCACCGTATGTATCTGCTATGTGCACATAATGATAAAACAACATATGTGATGCAACAGTCATATTAATAACAAGGACTACACATATTAGGAACTAAAGGCCATTGTACAGTACTACTCAATATGTGTATTGACAGCTATATTGGTAAAACAACAGCTGTCTCCACAGTGGTCATGGTGTAGTGGTTAAGTGCTATGACTTCAGTGTAAAGGGTCCTGGGTTCAAGACCTGCAAGGGCTGCTCATTTTGTTGCTGGACAGAGCAAAGACTGTCAGATACAGAGTGGTTAAGGCAGTTTTGAGCAGCTTTAAGTGCGTTTGCATGGGTTTGTGCGAAGCTGAGTGGTGCTAAGCTATGGGTAAACATACAGGCACTTACACAGTGTAGGCAGCACTTACCAGTGCGCAAATCAGCTTAGCTGCTATAGTGTAGCAATGTTGATACTTGCTA
This sequence comes from Protopterus annectens, assembly GCF_019279795.1. Lineage (NCBI taxonomy): Eukaryota > Metazoa > Chordata > Ceratodontiformes > Protopteridae > Protopterus > Protopterus annectens. Next base: position 873,943,606 of record NC_056731.1, on the reverse strand, counting down.
AGCATAGCTTAGCCCTGGTAACCAGGACACACTACTCAGTCTGATAACCTGTAATAAGTGTATGTAATGCCATGTACAATGCATGCACCTATGGGCTGTCATTACAGTAGCAAGGGGTGCGAGTGTCATGTGTGGGACACAGACATATATGAGGCCTGTACAGCATTGTTATCCATGTGAATGTGTGGCATATAGGTGTAGTAGCCCAGGGTACATGCTGTCACACTGGCATGTAGTGTATCATGACAGTACTACTGTTGACAGTGCTAACCCAGGCAAGAGCAGATTGCTTAATGTAGTACTGACAACAGGCACACCTGTGAGCATGGCTGGACACCGACTGCTCCCTGTTGTATCCCTGGTGTGTGAGCTGTGTCACAGTATACACCTCTTACTGGTCTGTCAATCCACTCATGCTACTGCATAGCTACTTGCCAAGCTGATCACTGTCAGTCCCTGTACAAAAGTGCAGATGGCAGGTATCCAGCTGGGATATGTACAGGCAACCTATGCTTGACTGACACCCTACTATGCATGTGGCATGTGCATGAGATGCATATCCCTGTAGTACCATTGTTGGGGTATACTATGGGTTGTATCGCAGTCATGACCAATGTGTGCTGTTGTGTATGGCAGAGTGTCATCCAGTGGGGGATGTGGGTGCTGTGTACACTATTCTTACACCAAGGTACACCAGGTATATGTCCCATGTACCACGTTATGGTTACCACTGTCACCATCAATCATACAGTAACTGTTACCACAATCCAAGCCAATTATGCATGTTATGTGTGCAGCCAACCTGTGACACATTGGAGACATGGTCAAGGTAGCAGCAACAGACCCTGGTATCTCAGATGTGTGTCTGGCTATTATGTGTCTGTAAATGTGTATATGATGGTATGTCACACTATGTATTGTCCAAATACACCCATTACATGCTGAGGGATGTTCTGTATGTACCATGTAACCTGGGACACACCTCATCCTAAACGCTGTGCGGTGTGTGCAATGTAAGCCACACACACCAGTATCACAACATAACTAGGTAGGGGTCTAATCCCAGTGTTGGCAAGTAACAGTGTGCATGTATGTGGATGGGTCTACATCAGGTTGCCGGGTATACATGCCTCAGTGGGCTACCTGTCCATGTGGCACAGGCAATAACCGGTATAGTAACCTGTACCCCAGATATGTCACAGTCATGGTGTCAGCACACTGACATACCCCGTTGTGCAGTATGACTGCAGACCATCCTCATGCTGACACATGTACACCTACAACACACATGGATAACATTTTAGAGACCACAACCAGCCAGTGTTAATAACAGCTATAAGGCATCATTGCTGGATGGCTACACTACCTGCCAAATATCCCTCACACTCTACTCCCTACAACATGTTACACTGCAGGACTGTGGTACACTGTTGTACAGTCACCATGTGTATCAGAACCATATCAGCCTGTCCCTGCATCGATGGTATGGATGGCAGGGATGGGACACAGGTATCATCATATGCACAGGGCATCCTAATGCTGACACATATACACCTACAACACAATTGGATAAAGTTTTAGAGACCACAAACAATCAGTGTACTAACAGCTATAAGGCATCATTGCTGGATGGCTACACTACCTGCCAAATATGCCTCACACTCTACTCCCTGTAGCATGTTACACTGCAGGACTGTGGTACACTGTTGTACAGTCACCATGTGCATCAGAACCATATCAGCCTGTCCCTGCATTGATGGTATGGATTACAGGGATGGGGCACAGGTATCATCATATGCACAGGGTGTGGTGTTGGTTTGCCAGAGGCCAAGGCTGGGCCATACATTTGACACCATGTGTGTGGGTAAGGCCGAGGTGATGTGGTGTGTGAAGTATGGGGTTGCCCTAGGTGTGTTTGCATAGTGTGTGTGTATGCATGCACACAGTTATGCCATGTGGCTGCCATACACAGGTTTTTATGGACAGCTGCAGACCATATCTGGTAAGGTGTGCAGTTCATTGCCTCTGGCCATGGACACATGCACTGTGCCTGCCAGGGTTTCCGCAGGCATGTCCAGGTACAGGCGTCAATGTGCTACTCTCACCTTCTGATGACATTTGTCCACTGGTACCAGGTCCCTCCTGAGACTAGGCCAGGACCACGTGCACGTGGCCTGATGTGGTGTGGTGTGGAAAGCACACCCCTACACTGCCTGGGCTGTTACTGACACTACGGGAGCCCCTTGGTGTCCTAGCACATCCACGTTGACTGCCAGCTGTTGGTGCTGCTGGCCCATGTCCACGTGGGCGTCACTGCATCCCCACCATATGTTGAAGCACGGACAAACCACAGCCGACGAGGGCCATCATCTCATCATGCCATCTATCCTCTTGCTCTGTAGAAGCATGGATGGCACCCAACAGTTCATGGAGGTTGTCGCTTACAGATGTGAGAGCAGCCCTCTGCCACCTAAGGCCCTGTCTGGTGTAATGCTCAATACATGCCTGCATCACCATTACAGCCTGAAACATGCTTCTGCTGCTAGCAGCTATGTTGGCTCTGCCAGGGGCATGATGTCCAGTGGCCCTACCATGAGCCCCGTGGGACATCTGCCTATGTGGCAGCCTTGATGGACATCTGGTTATGCCTGCTACAACTGGACACAGTAAGCATGGTTACCACACTTTCCTGTGCACTGCCACTGAACGCTAGCTGTCCCTCTGCTATGGCCACTGGTGGTGGGGTGCGTATAGGCTCTGAAACTGTGTGCAGGAGTGGGGTGGCTAAAAGGGGGATGTCAAATGTTGGCGCAGTGTTGGTCCCTGAGAACCCCATCTGTGCCTCCACATTACTATCATCATCATCATTGGTGTCTGTACGGACACCTACATCAGATTGCATGCAGGAGGGACCCTGACCCACCTTGCCACCTCTGGGGGAAAACAATAAATGCTCTTTAAAACCTGTACAGCATCGCCTAACAGTACACACACACCTCCGTAATACCTACCTGACCCATGGCTTTACAGACAGTCCCACATATATGTCCATGTGTTACCCCGTCCTGCATCACATTTGTTAACATACACACATTGATACCACTCATTAACATCACAGTCCTCTAAATGCCTAGAAAAGCAGCCACAACACAAGGCCTGTTGCTACTTTATCTGCCTGACCTGTGTGTAGTGGATTTACATGGCCTCACTGCTGTCATTCGGTATGCACACTCTGTATGGCCGGAAATTATGTGCATGGCCCCAATATGTGTGGGCTACTATGTTGTATCCATAATACCTCCCACTCGTATGTCATGTGTATTTAATGCTCAGTACATGCCAGATATGCTGCTTCATCAGCCCACCATGTGACACCTGTAATATTTGGATACACTCCCTGGTGATGGCTAGTACTTCCCCAATGTATCTGTAGAGCTGCATACGTGGGTTGTAGGTAACCTCTCTGCTGACTGCGATAGTAAATGTGTACCTGGAGTCTACCTTCCCTCTGGATGCCATGCTACAGACCATATTATACTGTTTGCTGTCCTGTGATTACATGACATGTATTCCTGGTGTGTAATGTGGCAGTCCATGTCCATGCACTGCATTGTCCCAAAGGGGGGTACAACCGTATGAACACCCCACAATCACACATGTGCATACATGGCCACACACACAAACACACACATGCACACACGCATCATACATGAATGTACCTCCCACCACTTCACCAGAGTGACCCTGCAGGCAAACTAACTAACACCAGGATGCACACACACACACACACACACACACACACACATACATACAGGTGAGGTTGCACAATGATCGTACACACAGTCCTCCTATTACCCATCTGCCAACATGCAGAACATATGGTGCAGAACAGCATGCGGTTCAGCTATAGTCAATCCATGCTAGCAACAATATACATGTGTGTGATGCATGTGCAGTGTCACTGGGTGATGCCCATTCCACTGGATACCACTGCACCCATGTACACAGTATTGCTGTGCACCTGTTCTGCACCCTGCCATGTACTGTGCACCACAACTCACAGGTGTACAATCTATTGCGGAATGTGTAGTACTGTATCAGTTATGTCAGCTTTACTTCCCACAGCCCCTATGATTTTCAGCAACACATACCTGGGATGATATGTGGACTGTTGTCATTGGTGAATGCCTGATGCCTGATTTACAGCTGTCAACATCAACTGACCATGATTGACCACTGCATAAATGCTTACACTGACAACCATCAGAGCATACCGTGGCTATGAGGGGTGTACACACCTTTATTGATTTTACACACACACATCCTTGATCTGCCATGGGTCCATATCACCGCATATCTTAGCAGTACACAAGCTCGGTATGTAACATATGTCCTGTACTTTCACATGCAGTATCTAAAGATTGTGTTAGGTGTGCGGCTGCTGACTGCAATGCATACACACCATGTGGGCAGACGTGTGCACACCTTTATCATGACGGTTTATCACACCTCTTGTTGTGTGTAGTACAGCAGTTACTGTTCATGGCAGGGGTATACCAGTATGGGTCTTCTGCATTCGCCGGTGTATGTTCAGTCTACCCTACACACTTCCCCCTATTCTGCATGATTGCAAGGTCTACTCGTGCACATCCCATGGTGTTCACACAATGCCATCACTATTGCAGTGTGGGTAGGGTTACAGCTGCCACAGGTCCTGAACCTGACTATATGCAGATAGAGCCATTCCTACCATCCTTAGGATCCCTGCTGCAGTGCACTGGTGTGTCATGCTGAGACCCCCCAGCTTTTATGCAGATGCATAACAGGTAAGCTCTACAAATTTGTGTCACTTTGCAGTGTCCCATACACTGAACACTACATGTTGCAGCCTAGACCCAGTTGATAATGTGGACTACTGTAATGCCTTATGCCATAGTGCATCTCTGCAGCAGTTGGCATTGTCCTACAGTACATACACTGGTATTGCACTGTATATGGGTGTTGTTCAGAACATGTCACTACTGTATGGCATGTCTACCAACAGTATGTTACTCCATGTGGGCACATTCTGCAATGACAGGATGTTAGTTATGATGCAGGTGTGTGACATACCCTTCTGTACCCCATCATGGTTGCCCCTGTGAGACCATGCATTTCACAACAACAATACATGCACATTTTTAGCATGTATTCAGGGTATGTGTGTTAGATGTGTGCATGGAATATACCATCACCATTACATGTCCGGTGTGTTGGCATGCATCTAAATAAAACATACTCACCAGCTACAGGCTGCTGCCTTGTTGTTATCCCGGAGGGACCTACATAAGAGGGTGAGAGATGCAATGTCAGTGGCACTGCTACAAGCTGGGTGCAGTACTACCATACATCAACGGTAAATTTCCACAATACTACCACATCTGGACATCTATGACATGTAAGATATGCATGATCTACCTGTACCACTGCAGATATTTACACAACAGTGGTCTACTGATGTGCCCTGTGTACTTACCTGCATGTTCCTCGGCCTGTGTGTGGGCGACACCCACCTCCACGAAGGGGTCCAGTGGTTGTTAGTGTTCCGGATGAGCAGGTGCCACAAGGCTGGCCAGGAGCTCCTCTACACATGTCAGGGGGGCATAGATTGCATGCCCCCCTGTGGCAAGGTGATCCCCCCCGGACTGCAGCAGCATGCTGACAGGCATTGTGAAGCAGGTCACTGCAATGATGCCAGACCTGCTCATAACTACTATTATGCAGGCCGACATCATTGACCCTGTAGACTAGATCATTCCACAGGGCAGTCCGCTCCTGCTGCTCATGAGCTGTCCTGCCAAAGAGCACCTGGTAGTGCTATACCAGGTGGTTGATGATGACCTAATTTTCGTCTGCTGAATACACAGGTAACCTGCCATGTGACATCTTGCCTGAAAGACATTAAGATGGAAACAGGCCTGAGAAACTCATACGGCAAGGTTACCACAGTTCGTAATACACATCTTTGTTACCCCTCCACCATATCAACTTCAACAGACTGTACACACAACTTATTAGGTATGGCTACAGCTTAACTATCGTTTGGCCAGATTTTGCATTGTACCACACCTTCTGCTATGTGATTGTAGCCATGTCCCCTGTGTGGACACTATCATTGCTGGCCTGTTACAGACTATTCACCTGCATGCCATTGTCAGGGCCACTATGGTTAAATATATGCCAGTGGTATGGCTGCTCTGAGATTGCTGCACATCTGACAGTCTGTTATTGGGGATATCTATGCATGCTGTTGGACATGTACTGGGATTGTGTAGAATATTACTACCAACAAATGTTCTATAACAGTGACACAATAACATGCATATGTTATATTGGCCGGCTGTTCCACCTCTCCACACCCATCTGCCCATGATACCTGGCCACATCACATGTGTGTGCCAACCTGGTACCTCCTCATATACTGTTACAGCAATACCATCAGTGAGAACCACCCAGGGGATGTTGCCCCCCCCGGGCACACACCAACATGTTCCTGTCTCCTGAGCTCAGGTCTAGGGTCTGTTCCATAAGGGGCTCCACAGGCACATAACGGATGTGCTACATCAGTCTAAGGCACCCAGTACACATTCACATGGCCAACATGCTCCTCCTGCTCAGCCTCCAGACCAGGCACCTTCAGGACGTGGACTGCTGTTGTGAGTGGCAGCTGATGGGAGGCTTGTTCCCATTGTGCCCATATTGGGGACCATGGTGCATCCACATCACAGACCAAACACACCATCCACGGTGTTTACCCACCACATGTGTCACACATCACCCCTGTAGACTGTCCTCTATATCTACTAGTCCTGACCACCTCCACATGTGTACCTGCCATACTTCCCCATATTCCCATTGCATACTTCACAGATGGGGGCAATGTGGTGCCAAGAAGGGACTAACATGTGACATAACCGTCCATCGTGCACACACTGCCAGCTGCAGATATCTGTGTGTATTGCTATGTGTGCTGCTGCCTCACACATAGCACACACTGCTGTGGTAGTGATATAGGGGACATGTCTTTACATACATTTATGTTTGTTTGTGTGTTTGTACATATGTAGATGTGCATATAGGTATATATCTATATATGTGCTGATATATGTGATGTCATATATATGTGCACATATATATGTCTACACATGGTTATATGTATATTTCTGGACATACATGCTGATATACATATATATCCTTTTATATTATATATGTGATATATGTGCACATATGCATACCTATATGTGGGGTACATTCAGACATCAGCTCCAAAATCTCACAACACCTTCCTGCACAGCTGCACTGTTCTGCCTTGCAACAACACAGACAGGTGCCACATATGGACATGGCCTGACATTAGTGGGGTATATGTGGGACCTGATTGCAGGTAACCCTATTACACACTTATGGCATTCTGACATGCTACATTACAGGTTCACCTGAGTATCCTGCCAGTGGTGGGCTGTGACTCCCACATGTCCATCATAATGGCATTACTTCCCCCACCAGCTATTGGCCACGTAATATACATACTTCCCATTACACAACACACACTATGGTGGCTTACATCTTGTCTGTCAGTGCAGACCTGCTCAGTTAACAGCTATGGCCCACTACCCACAGGGACAGACACTATTGTCCATAGCAGTTGTTCAGCTGAACATCATTACAACACCTGATGGCACATATAACTCATTCCACATCATCTACCCCATTATGATGGACCAGGTACTACATTCTAATACATGTACATATACTTCACATACCTGTTGTGGGAATGATGTCTTTATGACTGGCAGCTGGCTAAATGTCTGCGTCTTCAGCTGTTAGTGTGATGAGCTTTATTCTTTCTTTCTTTCTTTCTTTCTTTCTTTCTTTCTTTCTTTTCTTTCTTTCTTTTCTTTCTTTCTTTCTTTCTTTCTTTCTTTCTTTCTTTCTTTCTTTCTTTCTTTCTTTCTTTCTTTCTCCCTCCCTCTATCTCCAGTGAATGGATTGAGCTGCTTTGAATAGATTGCAGCCTGGCTTTAGGAGATGATGCACTTGATCAGGTGATGGCCTCTGTACCAATCAGTGTCCTACACTTGCTAACTGCATGCAGCTTGCTGTGCAGTACTTCCAATTACCACTGCCATGCCAATCACCTACTATAAATCCCTACATCAAGTGGGCGTGGTCCCTTTACCTTTCCTGTGTGATGGGCATCCTTCCTGTATGTGGGCATCAGTTTTGCAGACAGCAGGTAACAATACCTCTTACAGGAGAACTGGCACACTCAGGCCAGCTACATATTTGTAGGAGGTTCCAGAACTACAGACAGAGTGTGAGTAGAGTTGTGTTATGCTTTGTATAGTACGGGTATTACAGGGTGTGTGTGTACATACTAGTTTACCTTGGAATGCAGTCTGTATGCATAGCTCTCAACTGTGGGCCTATCCTCTTGGTGGCCAGAGGTGTGCCTATCATGTTTTGTCTGTCCACCACGCAGGTCCTATGTCAGATATTTCACTGGCAGTGTGTGTGTTGAGTGCTATCAGTACATCTACATCCATTTATGTTTTTAACCTCAATTCTCTAACTAAGGGTATGTTGCAGACAATCCTGTAACACCAGTGACTTGCTTAGTGTATGGCAACAGTATTCCAAATATGGGCCTGTGTTCCAGCCTCTGTTCTTCACCTACATACCAAGCTTTGCACATATAACATGCTGTCAGGGGTTCCTCTGTAGTGAGCTGTGAGTACATCACACTGCCATTGCTGCCATCAGTCCACTGCTGTTGTATCCCTAAACATACAGTGGGGCTGGGACCGTATATGTGTGGGCTTCACCTACATAATACATGTGTGCCCTTATGCACTCCAGGGGCCAGTGTATGTAACAGTGGTATATGGCCCTGTATTATTGAGTCTGGGGGGGAATGCACCATAAATGACCTAGGCTGTTACAAAATGTGGGGGTATCAGGGGTGAGCTGCCTTAAGGTATCTGGATGTACAGTACCACATACTTCACCTATATTTACATTACTTACATAAAGTGGGTTAATGCAGACCTACTGCCTCCTGCCATACAGACTGTTCTGTTTGTCAATGTGCTTATGATGGTGTTATGTAACAGTTTCATCCCATTTGGTCAACTGAACTCTTTACCACCTAGTGATTTTGTGCAGAGTGTAGATAGAGGCTGCTGAACTATACACCTCCATTACTTACTGTTGATTGTTTGGTATCCTGTGGCCCAGTCTGTCTTACTATTGTACAATTTGAAGGGCTTGGCCTGGACAGCAACAGTTGTGAACCTTTCCAGACTACTTTATTAGTATAACTGTTTCACAGTTGCATTACTCTGTTTATATGGATGTCAGTGTCTGAACAACTATATGACATGGCATATAGAACTATAATAGTACACAAATAAAGGTTTTCCATTTCTGGAAACCTGTGTGTGGTGTTATTTCCTATGACATCTCTGTGAGTATATGTTGCAGGCAATGATTGTCATTTGTATGGGTGGCCCATACAGTGTCCAGTTGTTAAGGTGGTAACTGTAGGCATAGTGGCTGTTCCATATTGTGTGCACCTTCTACATATGTATCTTACTGTACATATCTCTGTGTGTGTATGTATAGTCACATGCATATCTATATATATGTGTGTGTGAATATATATATATAATATATATATATATATATATTATATATATATATATATATATATATATATATATATATATATATATATATATATATATCTGTATCTGCATATATGTGTCTGTATATGTATCCTGGAGATGTTGATAGCTTCCATGTTTTACATTTCCTATGGGAGCCAGACTGTACTGCATGATATGTTACCAATACCAACCTGACATCATACAGGTGGGATGTAGTACTGTTAAAATCTTGTGCCCATGTCGTTTCAGGTCCTGGTTATTGGATCTGCAACACTTGGTAGTGTATTGAAGGGTGGACGTGTTTGGCTGTGGGGGGGGGGCGTATGCCTATCCATACAAGACGTATATTGTTTGGGGCCTCTCAACCCCATTAACGGTGCATGTGGACATATATGTTTTAGTTAATCTACCATTGCTATCGACGGATGTATGGCCATATATACCTATATATATATATATATATATATATATATATATATATATATATATATATATATATATATGTGCATACATATATATAACTATGTCCGTATATACCTACATAGATATATATCTGTGTATATATGTAACTTGCTGTGTATATGTAAACATATAGGTGTAGACATACATATGTGTCGATGTAGGCATTTGCATGTATATATGTTTTTATATATATATATATATATATATATATATATACACATATATAGATATGTTGTATCTGTTTAGATAATATATTTACACACACACATACATCTAAATGTTGGTATACATTCTCTGTACTGTTGCATGACTGGGCTGGATGATATGTTTCTGTAAACATCAAATTTATGTATATCTGGCACGGCTTAGTGGTAAATCACTTTGTCTATGGTGTGCAGGGTCCTGGATTTGTGCCTTGCAGAGGCTGTTTATTTTGTTGCTGCGCAGAACACGGTTCATTGGATAAAAAGTGATTAAGGCACTTTAAAGCAGTTGTAAGTGGGTTGTGCGTGTTTGGACCGAGGTAAGCACTGCTAACTTCCATTTACAGTTTCTTATACTCAGTTAGCGTCTAAATTGCTTAACCTGTGTAGGCAATGCTTACCCCTGCACAAACAGGCTTAAACCTGCTTACTGCTGCTTAAAAGTTCTTACTCCCGCTTACCCACGTGCACATTTCTTTAAAAGAAAAGAAAAAAAGGTTGATAGGAAAGTGGTGAAAAAAGGGGCACAAAGAGGGAAAGACAGTAGGTAAAATAGCTAGGGATGTGCAGGAAGGGTGTAGGGAAGGTCCATAGCTGCCCATTTCTTCTACAGCAACAATTGTGCATATACACTGAATTTGGAGGTAGATTTGGACACTCAAACCACTGGGAGAGGAGTGAGGACAACAATAATAAGTTGTGATGCCAATTAGACAGGAGTACATGTGCCCAGTGGACACATGTGCAAAATGGACAGCTATGTATAGGGTGAGATTTTTTTGTGGGAACAGATTGCCCTTTTTTTTTCAGGTGAGAGTGGGATGTTGGGGAGGGGTAGTAGGTATATTTGGGGAGGTAGGTTGGGTAGGTTAACAGACAAGACACACAAGATGCATACAGGGGCGATATATGACATGTGGGGGTAAACACCTTGATGGGGAGGGGTGTTGGGATATCGGAAGCCCATAAGCCCCCTAGTGGTAACAGTGGGACCCCACTGATTGGCAGTCACCACTGTACCTTCACAACCCTGAAAGTGGCTGTGGTGGGGGCTGAGCTACAGAGCCAGGCTGACTCTCTAATCATGATACACGGCCCTCGAGTTGGCGTAGAAGATCACCGGACTGCTCGTTGATCGCCCCATGCACCACAACCCCGACCTGGCAATGGGTGACAGGTGCCTGTCCTTGCCCATTCCTGGGGGAGACGAGCCCCATCCCCTAAGGTGGTTCCACCTGAAGGTGGTGCAGGATCAATGGACAGGGAGGTCCTGAGTTGGGCCCCAGACATGCTGGTGCCCGGTGCCTTGGCCAGCTGAGGTGGGACAGATGGGTCCGCTGGGACCGGCCTTCCCAAGCGTGCTATAGTATTTAGATTTCATCATCATATATGGGTTAGTAATAGTCACCACATTCCAGGGTTAGGTATAACAGCATGCATAGATATTCCCATTAACCCAGACACCAGATACGGAACAGCTGCATAGCAAACAAGACACATGCATATATGGGACCACAGTGGTAATAAGAACAGCATGCAGGTCATTGATGGCACCATGTTAACAATGTTGGACTAATTCAATATGGCACATGCATGGGAACCATTAAAATATTTATGAAACAATTGGACATTATCAGAGTCAGTACACACCAGTTGAGGTGGGTATGTTGATTATTGTTGGAGATAAGGTGGAGGGGGAGAAAGATGTCAATTAACAAGTAGCATATTCCTGTAGTCCACATTAATTTCCTAGTCAATGCTGCTATCTCTACCTTATAAGTCTTACTACACTACCCTATAGCCTTATTTTGGTCAGTGATATGGCTGTTGTCATCATTACACATGAAATGATTTTTACCTGCAGTATATACCTCTTATCTGGTATACCTGTGGAGGGAATGTTTGTTAACACTGACTAACTGTTTGTACACATACGCCCGAATTCCGGGTTGATGTTTTGCACTATGCTATCCAACTCTTTCTGCACAGACTCTGGCCATGTGTTGACCACATGCTGGTGTGCTTGGATATATCTAGAATATTGCCCTCTTCCACCTTTAGTGACCTGACACACTCATATACATGCTTTCCTGCACAGTTATATTATGTAGCACAGTGTGGGCGACAGCAACCAGTGATACTTTATTATTCAGAGAAACTGCAGTGCTCACAATCCCCTACAATACCAGGGTGGACAGTACCAGTGCAGGTTATATCGGTCTGTATTTCTCAGCACAGTGTTTATATCCAACGTACCTGTGGGAGCAATGTTTGTTAGCACTACCTGACTGTTGCCACACAAAGTTCCAAATTACACATTAGTATTATGCACATACATCTCACTCTGTTACTGTACACACTCTGGTCACAGCTTGACAACATGGGAGTGTAGATAGGCCATTATTGCAATATTACTCTCCTAACAGTTTCAGGGGTTGCTACAGTGACATGTGTGTTCTCATAATGGTTGACAATCACTTGTATTCCCTGTTTACTAGCTACACATCTGTGATCATCCCACAGACTTACCAGGGGGACAGGCAGCAGATATGGGTACATATACTGGACATTCTGGCCTCATGTGTACAGTTGTGGGGTATGAATCTTTTTGCAGTCTACTTCCACTCCCAGGATTCAGATCATGATTGTGTCTGCTACAACTTAAACACTGTCCATCACAGTTGTGTCTGCTATATTGATATTGCTGTATATCGACAATCTGCTTTCTGTCTTATTAATCCCCTGTGCTTATGCATTCTGACCTTGTATAATAACACTCTTATACAGAATTCTTAGACAGTTATATGTTGTAGGACAGTGTGGGTGACAGTGATGTGTAATACCTCATTATTCAGAGCAACTGTATATCATTCTTGTATTTCTAGGCACAGTGTTGGTATCTGACAGATTTGTAGGAGGAATGTTTATTAGCACTACCTGAATGTTCCCACACACAGTACCAGGTTCCACATTACTATTATGCACATACATCTCACTCTGTTAATGTACACACTCTAACCACAGCTTAACAATTTGGGGTATAAATGGGACATACGTGGCTTCTTAGTCACATAAGGTATTGGGGAGTTGCTAGTGTGCCAGGTTTGTTGTCATAGATGTGTGTCAATCAGTTGTATTTCCTGTTTGCTGCCTATACGTCTGGGATCTTCTCACTGATTTCCCAGGGGGACAGATTGATAGGCAATAGATATGGGCCACTTCAACAGACATTCTGGACATATCTATACAGTTGTGGGGTATGATTCTGTATGCAGACTACTACCACTGGCAGGATTCGAACCGTGGTTGTGTGTGCTAACAAGGCAACAGTTTGAATCTCAGTTGCATGTGCTATTTGGTTTTTGTTGTCTGTATTTTCCCTGTTTACTGTCTATGTGTCTCTCAGTTGTACTAAATGGCCTCTGGGGATTACACCTGTCATATACATGCATTCCTACACATTCAATTTATGGTGCATGCTGTGGGTAACAGTGCTTAATACTACAGTACTATTACATGATTGCAAATTTACATTACCATATGATACCAGAATATACACATGCAGTCCAGTAGTTAGACCTGTTTTGTCAGGATATTAAATTTTTATTGCCATACAAACAATATGAGACTCTTCCTGCCATATTCTCTAGTGTATGCAGTACTTGCCTTGAACAATACATGTTTTATACTAGCAATTAATTTACTACTACTTTTATTTTTATTTCCTATGACAGTAAAAGCATGAGTATTACTGACCTGATTCGCATCGCAACCATGCCAGACGGCAGATGTGGGCCTCCTGGTTCACGGCCCACTCTGTTGCAGCTGTGGAGAACATAAAAGAAATATTTAGCCATACCTATCCATGATATACCTGAGCTGGCACTTATTATAAATATACTGGAGTGATATTTATACATGTCTGGAACATCCCCTGATGCTCTAGCCTTTTGGAGCCACTCTTCCAAGAGGTCCCTTTTCTGCCACTTCAGGTCGGCATAGTGGTGCCTGACCTGCTTACCAGTTCGGGGTATACCAGTGGGACTGGTGAGGTCATGGGTGAGACATTCCCAGGCCTCCGCCTTATATTGGGAGCCCTGGTGCTGGCCCTGCAGCAGTCTCTGTGCATGGTCTTTAACTAGGAGTCTTGCCATTACCTTGGACTCCTGGATGCACCAGCCCTGCTCTCAGAAGTGCACTCCTTCTACCCTTACTGCCATAGTTCCTGCAAGGGGAAGCTACAATCAGTTATAAGATGTATTCCCGCCTCTTGGGTTTAAGTAGGGCCAATTTCCCGCACTTTTCTGTGATTGGCCAGTTTTGAAAAGGCTAAGCTATGGGCAAGCCTGCTTACCTAAGGTTGGCATTGTTTAAAGGGGTATACCACTGGGCACAAAAAAGTTGGCTGGTCTACACATTGCTCACACCTCCTAAGCTGGCCTGTGCAATGCTTAGCATTGCTTACATTAGACCTTCATTATAATGCCTTTTTGGCATTGTGTTATTATTCATTGCACCTTTTATGTATGCCTGGTATCCCTGATTGATCTGTATGCACACTCTGTGACGTCCTTGTGTTTTATTGGAAACTTCAACACTCTATTACAATTACACCTCACTTCTGGGCTTACTGCTGTACTCCAGTTCACATATTTAGGTTCATAGGTTCATAGGTAGATACTAGGCTATCTGCCCTAGGGCATTTATAAGCCTAGCCAGAGTGTATTTGGCTTCTGCCTCCCTATTAGATTAGCCTACTGTGCCTCTTTAAAGTAGGTCACAGAAGGTACCCTTTTAAGATTAGTTTACTGTGCCTCTGTCTAGCAGGGACACAGAAGAGATCCCAGGGATGAATTTGCGATCTCCCATTACGCATCCAGATTTCGCTTGAAGAGGGTCAGCGAGGGGCTATGTCTAATATGAATTGGGATTCTATTCCAGAGTGAGGGGAGCCTCTGGGAAATGAATCTGTCCCTCCAGCATGTCCTATTTATTTTTTGCTGAGGTTTAGGTCCCTGGATCATGTAGCTCTAAGGGACTTGGATTTTTTGAGGTGGAGCATGTCCATTAGACTGAGACTGAGATTTGAAAGAGACGTGTCTTCCCCATATTTTCACTGCCTGAGATGCAGGAATTAGTCATTTGAAAGTATGTACATATACTCCTATTTGTCTTAAACTGTAATATAATCCTGTCGTTGTTTAAGTAAGCGTTCCCTGCAGGACTATCAGCAGCCATAGTCTCTCTTATAATACCTCCTGCCTGTTAGAATTAATCCTCCTACTTTGTCTCTATACTTACGTTCCCTTTACCCTTATTAACCTCACCTAATACTCTCCCCCCCTGCTTGCAAATTACATATCTATTTTTCTTACCTCTACCACCCCTAGTTTCTCTAAAACCTTTTATGGTAGATCCTACCTACCGTTCCTGCAATACCATTTTACCTATTTTTTCCTTCACTTACCTTGCTCCTGGATATTAGCCTTTAAACCCATTCTGATTTCATCTTACCTCTGTTACTCCTGAACCTATTTCTTTGTCTCTGTATCAGCTCTTAGACAGCTCTCCTTTCACTCTGCTAACTTAATCTCTCAACTCCTAGGTACCTTACTTTAGATTTAACTCCCTCTTCACTGATTGTTCTCCCTCTAAACCTGTCTGTGTCTATGTTCGGCTTTGCCTTTCACCACATCTCTCTCTATCCCCTCAACTACTACCCCTCTTCTCTAGTACATCTGACCTTGTCCTCCCCTCCCCCACTTAGGACCTTCTTGCACATACCTACACAGCCCCTCCTCCCCTTCTTTTAACCTCCGCCCCTTACCCTAGCTTATAAATTGACCCTACCTTCAGGGCGCCATCTTTTTAAACTTGCCCCACTCCTGGCTGCTGCGTTTTTCCCTGCTGGTAGCGTTTGCGGTAAGTTTGGCTTGACTGTAACTCTGCTGCCTAGTTATTGTTTAAAGCAATGTTTTTCATGTGGGTAACTCCGTATTCTATGTGAAGAATTTATATTGTTGTTGTTATGCTACACTTTTACTGCAGAATATATGAATGTGGCTTTTTATGTTCTTCGCATGGTGTTAAGACGCCTAGTGTTGACTAAGGTTTTTACTGTTTTGAACATTGCCACCTCCGTAAATACTGAGGGATAAAAGCGTTTGGGTCAATCTACCCTTTATTCCCTTCTACCTGCCCTTACATAAAGATTACATAAAATTGGATAATGTTAGTGAAACACTTATGAATGCGAGATAATATTTTGTTGTTCGCTTAGTCCATTTTGTGATTTTTAACCACCTTTACTATCCTTGCCAAACTGGTGTTCTTCCTAGTCACACCTGCTTGTTAAAGGGCCTGTTCATGCGCTTTAACGATGAGCGAGTGCTATATCTTTTGACTTTTAGTGAATGAGGGTTATATCTGTTTTATTTGGAATGATTTTGAAGTATTTTGTTAGTGCGATGCTATTGCTTGGTGGAAGTTGATTTCCGCTGCAGTCTTTATATGACCTTATTCTGCCCACTATACTGTCTTCCATTATTAAGATATACCTGAATGTCAACGATCCCGGTTGAGCACTTTTGAGCGCCAAAAGAGTATTGTAAAAGTTACTATTTTGCTAGCTATACTGTATACCTTCTTAGGTGTTGTAAAACAAACTATTTCTACTTGCTATACTGTATTCCTTTTAGGACATACTTGAATGATTAAGGGTCCCGTTCGCGCGCTTTTAAATGCTGAACGGGTGTTGTTAATGCTACAATTCCCCTTACTTCTAGCAATTTAAAGGTTTAATTGCATTATCTCTGCATATCTTATTCTTCATACTGTACTCTCCCATTTAACTGCTTAACTATTTTTAGGTAATGGATTAGATGCTTTTACCCTAATATCCAAACAATTATAGACTTCACGTACTTTATGTGGAAATCAGCGCTCGCTTGTGCACTATTGTCTGATCAGTGAATTCATGTTGTTTTTCACTGGAACAGACACTTCCACCCTACTCTCTAAAACCTCCTGCCCCACAATTTATACACAACAAGGTTTTTGCTTCACTTTTTTACCTCTAACAGAGTAGTGCTAGAGCTAATTTTTAGCCTGCACAGTTGGATTGGCATAGATAACACCCTTTCAACTGTTATATTAATTTCTTTACTAGTCCTGTAAAACTCTCGCCCCAGCGCTTCTACCCTCAGGAAATGTTGAAGTCTGGCATTGCTCTATATCTATCAGCTGTTTAACTGTATATCTGTTTAGGCTCCTAGTTGATAAAGTGCTGGACTTGCAACAAAGTATTTGCTTGGCTAACTTGAATGTCTTAACCAGAGGTTGCCTAGCTACTCCACACTCTAGCCAGCTGCTTATTGCTGATAAAGTACTGCTGCTTAGTGCCATTCTAAGCTACCGATGTTGCCTAAGTGCCAATCTAAAGATATTAATGTATGTTGTTTAAATATGCTTTTTAGTTTATGCATACTGCTACTCTGAAGTATTTTGTTTACAGTGTATCCTACAACTACTTAATGATCTTGGTCATTTAAACACCATATTTAATATGTGCTATAGTTTATGACTGGCTGACACACTTCAATCTTTGTGTATATAATGCTTGTAGCTTTCTCAGTCTGATACTGTTGTTGCTGTAAATTTGTTTGGGTATCCATAGAGCAGATTACTTAACCTTTTTCCTTTCTCCCTCCTTTAAGCAAGCAACCCTTCTGCCAGTATACACCCCCCCCAGCTTAGTCTCCTGCTAAATACTGGAGGCCCAGAGTCAACCCTGAATACTGATACCTGAATTACCTACTCCTGAGACTGGAAATTGTCTTCCCCATATTTTCACTGCCTGAGATGCAGGAATTAGTCATTTGAAAGTATGTACATATACTCCTATTTGTCTTAAACTGTAATATAATCCTGTCGTTGTTTAAGTAAGCATTCCCTGCAAGGACTATCAGCAGCCATAGTCTCTCTTATAATACCTCCCGCCTGTTGGAATTAATCCTCCTACTTTGTCTCTATACTTACGTTCCCTTTACCCTTATTAACCTCTCACCTAATACTCTCCCCCCTGCTTGCAAATTACATATCTATTTTTCTTACCTCTACCACCCCTAGTCTCTCTAAAACCTTTTATGGTAGATCCTACCTACCGTTCCTGCAATACCATTTTACCTATTTTTTCCTTCACTTACCTTGCTCCTGGATATTAGCCTTTAAACCCATTCTGATTTCATCTTACCTCTGTTACTCCTGAACCTATTTCTTTGTCTCTGTATCAGCTCTTAGACAGCTCTCCTTTCACTCTGCTAACTTAATCTCTCAACTCCTAGGTACCTTACTTTAGATTTAACTCCCTCTTCACTGATTGTTCTCCCTCTAAACCTGTCTGTGTCTGAACCCGCTCCGTTCGCATATATATAAGTATACTTATATATCACAATATGCATACTACTGTAAAAGTTACCCTAACCTACTTAATACTCTTAACCATATATTCACCTGTCCTGACCTCAGCCTATCTCCTAACATATTTTGAAAAGTCCAATCTCTCCCTCCACAATCTCCCTCCAAAACAAACATCCACTCTTGATATTTCTCACTCCCATACACACATTAACATCATCTCCACTCCCTGCTATATATCACCTCAATACCATCAATGCACACACATTAAGTATAATAACCTTTTAAAAAAAAATGGAAACTTCTAATTAACTACTCACACAACCCAATATCTAAACCACAAAGCCCTACCTTAAGGGATGGGGACATACACCCTAATCCTGGCCCAACCAATGCATCTATAGGAGATATTCACTGCATGACTTCCCCTAACCTGCCAACCTTAACCAAATTCTCCAACTCTCTACTTATAGCACATCTCAATATCCGCAGTATCAATAACAAAATTGGCCACCTTCATGCTCTCCTTCATATTCACTCTTTCGACATTTTCTACCTAACAGAAACATGGTTAAAACCTGGAACTAAGGATAATGAAATTATCCCCCCTGGCTATAACATATTGAGACAAGACCGATTAAAATGTAAGGGTGGGGGAGTAGCACTCCTCTATAAAAGTGGCCTACAAATCTCCTCTATAAATGATAGCCCACCTTTGGACAGTAAGGCTGAAGTCCTTATCTCCAAACTTCAAATCAATCCTAACAAATCCCTCTATGTGATCTGTATCTACCTACCTCCTGGTAATAACAACACTATAATAGAAGATATTCTTAGCTGGGTGTCGTCAACTTACCCACAAGAAACAATAATACTAGGTGACTTTAACACAGACTAGAAAACCTTCAACACTAATAACCCTTCCGCACATAATTAATATCCATGGCTTTATTCAAACTATCAACTCAACTACCAGAATCAACAAACCAACCAAAAAAGAGAGCACCTTAGACTGGATACTTATAAATAAACACCCACATACTTATAATGTAGGAACCTTACCAGATGATCTAAGCGATCATACTCTAACTTATATAATAAGACAAAGGAATGACATCTCTAACACCCCTACCTACAGGATTTCACAAACAAAGAAACACTTTAACCCTGTACTATTCCAAAATGAACTCAATGCATGTGACTGGAAACCTCTAAAAATACTCCCGCTAGATGAGGCTGTCAAATATTTTAACTCTAAATTTCTAGCAATCCTAGATGTGCATGCACCTAAACGATGATGTGCATGCACCTAAACCATGATGTGCATGCACCTAAACCATGATGTGCATGCACCTAAACGATCTATTAGAATAAAGTCCAAACAAGCCCCCTGGCTAACAAAAGAGACTAGACAAAACATTCTACTTAGAAACAAAGCTTGGGCTATTTGGAGAACTAATAGAACCTCCCCTGAACAACAAACCTTTAGACAGCTAAGAAACACTACTAAAAAAGGTATACTCTCTGACAAAAAGAACTACTATTGTAAGCTACAACAAACACACCAAAACAATCCTCAAAAATTTTGGACTAACATTAATAGGCTCCTCAACCCTAGTCACTCTAGCACACCAGCCCCTCATGATGCTGATCAAAATACCCCAAATCAAATAGCCAACAACTTCAACACCTACTTTACAGAAACTATACAATCCCTAGCTTGCCAGCTTTCCACTGATAATGCAAGGCTCCCATCTTCCTTAGCTGGATCTTTACCAACATTTACATTTCAACCTATCTCAACCACTTTCATCTATAAAATCTTACAAAAACTTAAACCTTGTACTCCTTCAGCCGACCAGTTACCTTCTGAATATTTACAAATAGCAGCCAAAGTTATTGCCTTCCCCATATCCATCCTACTTAACAGAACCATTAATGAAGGAATCATTCCAGACATCTCGAAAATCTCCCACATCATCCCCCTACATAAAGGTGGTAAATCCAACGACTACTATAATTACAGACCAATAGCTCTGCTATCACCTCTAGCTAAAGTCATGGAAAAGTGCATTCACCACCAGCTACTAGACCACCTAACTAAACACGACATTCTGGCTAAGTGCCAGCATGGCTATAGGCCATATCATAGCACTACCACCGCTCTACTATCTTTCACTGACTCCATTTATAAGAATCGCAATAACAACATCCTCTCTTCTGCTCTCTTCATCAACCTTTCAAAGGCTTTTGATATGGTTAATCATCCCCTGCTTATAAATACTCTTGAACTTCTTGCTCTAGATACCCCAGCTATACAATGGTTCAAATCTTACATTAACAATAGGCAACAGGCAGTTCTCTGGGAAAATAAACTTTCTTCCCACCTGCCAGTCACCCTTGGAGTCCCCCAGGGCTCCATTTTAGGACCTCTTCTTTTTTCACTATTCATCAACAACCTTCATGTAGCAGTCCCTGAAGCTACCTGTATTCAATATGCCGATGATTCCACACTTATATGTTCTGACAACTCCACTTCTGATCTACACTCTCTAACTCAAAAAGTATTCAACTCAGTAGAAGACTGGTTACAGAAACGCTGTCTCCTTTTAAACACCAAAAAAACCAAGCTTCTACTCTTCACACCTACCAATAGGTCCTCTCCCATAAACTTCTCTATTAAATCTAACAATGGTACCCTCATCTTTCCCGATCCTACTACCAAACTATTAGGAGTTACAATTGACAACAACCTCAACTTCGATAACCATATAAATAACACCATTCAAACAGTGAACAGAAAAATGGGCTCCTTATATCGAATCAAACCCTTCTTAACTCCCATAGCTAGAGCCACTATTGCCCACTCTCACTTAGTCTAAACTCTCCTCTATGCTTCTCCTATTTATACTAATCTAAAGAAAAATAATCTTCTCAAACTGTCTAACTCCTATAACAATATTGCCAGATTTGCCACTGGAAATGCATTTCGAACACACCACTGTCTGAATCTAAAGCAGCTAGACTGGCTTGAACTCCCTAACATGCTAACTTATTCCCAACTCACCATTGCTCATAAAATATTTTACCAACCAAATAATACTCCAATACTTGCTAACCTCATTACCCCTTATAATAATCTAAATTCCCTACGCTCTTCGACCAAACTATGTGCTAGCATAAGTAAGTCCAATAACTTGTCAGGCGACAGCCTATTCTCGAATACTGCTGGGAAACACTGGAACCTTCTACCTACCGACCTAACACTACTACCTTCACTGTCACTCTTTAAGCAAAAACTCAAAAGCCACCTAAAATCACTCTGGTTATGCCCCTGCACTAACCCAGATTAATCTACTACCTATCCTAGTCTTATCTTCTTACTGCCTATGGATACATAATCATACTCTACATACCCCTCTGTATGCTAGAATCTGGTCATTGTAAAACTTATATAACTACAAGTATTTATGTTAACTACAATGAACTGTAGTGTATCTTCACGTATCATACGATTACATGGCTGATATATGACTTTATACTCACCTCTTTGGTATTGTACTTTTTAATAACCTTCTTCTTTATTTCAAATACTTATTATTTTATTTGTTATACAATTGGATATTTCATTTTGTGCTGTGTTGGTGCTTTTCTCCCCGGGCCTGTACAGAAAATGGAAATATATCCAGTTGGACTAGCCCGGTCAACAAATGTAAAATAAATAAAAATAAATAAATAAAAATTAATTCTGGGTTTGACATGGCTTTGTACATCAGGCATAGATCGCCGCTGAGTAGGTGGTAAGCAACTGAGTAGAGCTGGAATTTCTTTAGTCAAGCTGCATAGGACATCTGTTTGTAGCCCATGATCCTCTTGGTGAGGTACTTTTGGGGTCTTTCCAGTTGCTGCAGGTGTCGGGTAAGGTACATCCCAAAAGGGGCATTGTACTCAATTATGGGCCTGATGAGTGACGAGTAGAGGGGCACAATGACCTCTCTTGATCTAGATGCGAACCCTTTCGTGATAAGGTGGGCTATATAGAAGGTCTTTCTAACCACTTTGGCAACGTGATTATCAAAGGAGAGATTACTATCTACGTTTGTCCCCAAATCTCTAATTACTTCTTCCATACTTAATGGATTACCACCTATGTGGTAATTTGTGGGCACCTTGTTTTTCCCAAAGGGGATGACTATGCACTTTTTAGCATTTAGCTTGAGGCCGTGTCTCTGGCACCAAGCATCAGTCTCTGTGAGACCCTTTTGGAGGATGCTTGTGTCAGCTGGAGATTTGATTATGGCCCCCAGTTTGCAGTCATCTGCAAACTTTGTCAGCCATAATCCCCCCATGTTAGCCTGAACCTCAGAGAAGTATATACCGAACAAGAGAGATCCCAGAACTGAGCCTTGTGGGACGCCACTTGTAAATGGTTTGGATTCGGACATGGCACCTGCAATTCTGACCATGTGGGTTCTATCTCTGAGCCAGTTTGCAACCCATCTTGTGATATAGGGGTTGATATTTAAGCTGGTAAGCTTATTTATGATGCCTGAGTGGGGTATTGTGTCGAAGGCTTTTGCGAGGTCCAGGTAGGCTGTGTGGACTACCTTGCCCTCATCTATGGCTTTGGTAACTGTTTCAAAGAAATCAACTAGGTTTAAGAGGCAAGATCTGCCCTTAACAAAGCAGAATTGGGTAGGGTCCAGTGTCTGGAGGCTCCCAATGTCTTTGTTTATGAGTTCCATGATAATACGCTCCATAGCTTTACAGACCAGACTAGTCAGGCTTATGGGGCGATAGTTTCCGGGGTCCGTTGTGGCACCACCTTTGTGGAGTGGGACCACTGTACCTGTACGCCATTCTTTGGGTACCTATCCTGTAGTAAGGCTAAGTTTGAACAGTGATTTAATGTGAGGGTTCAGTTCTTCTTGGAGCTTGTGTAAGACACAGCCTGGGACACCGTCTGGTCCCATAGATGCTGTGTTTTTTGCTTTGGAGAGGGCAGCTTTCACCTGTGCATCTGTGATGTCAGGGAGGTTACATTCAGTTGGGATAGGCATTTGCTGCTTTGGGGGGGAAGGGGGGGAGAAGTTTGCGCTGAATCTGCCTGCCAGGATGTTGGCTATGTCTGTAGGTTCAGTATATTTTGTACCGTTATGCAACAGTTCAGAGCATATCTGGGAGTTTACGCCCATGTTCCTGACATAATTAAAGAAATCCTTGTGATTATCTTTAGTGTCTAGGGCAATTTTTCTTTTGAAACTGGCCTTTGATTATTTTATGAGAGAACGAAGTTTCTTGCTAATACTGATCAGAGATGCCTTCCCTTTTTGGGATTTTGCTCCGTCATGTAGTAGCTTCCTCCTTCTGTTGTATAGCTTATTTATGGCCGGGGTCCACCAGACCAGTCTCCTGTTTTTGGAGGAGTGAGTCTTGGTTTTATTTGGGATAGCACGATCCATGCATTCCTGCAGGTGCTCATAGAATGCATTTGTAAAGGATTCTGCTGATTGGGCTGTATTATCCTCTGGCCCAGGGGCTTTGAAGGATTCCATCTCAGTCTTGAGAAGTGCAAAGCTGGCTTTTAAGAAATTCTTTACAGTGAATTCTTTGGCTGGGGGTGGGGACGGGATATGGATGTCCAGGGAAATTTGTTTATGGTCTGATCTTACCAATGAGGGTTTACCTCTGGTGTGGAACACAGAGTCCCCATGTTGGTGATGACCAGGTCCAATATGTTGTTCCCGCTTGTGGGAGTGTTGACCAGTTTTTCCATTGCATTAGAGTTTATAAATTCAAGGAACCGTTGGGCAAGGGTGTTTGGGCTTGAGTAGTTTTCCCAGTCAATGTTTGGGTAGTTGAAGTCACCCAATAACATAGTGTTTGGAGAGACCTTCATATTCTCCAGTGTTCTCAGGAATGCCAAGTGGGGTTCATGTAATAGGGAGGGTGTTCTGTAGCAGGCTACAAACTGAAAGGCAGTTTTGCCCACTGTTAGTTGCACATGGATGGTTTCCGATGCTACGTGAAGTGCCACCAACCTTGAGGTGTGGGTATCTTTGATGAATATAGATACTCCCCCTCCTTTTGTGCTTCGGTCCGAGTTTTGGGGCCGAAACGCATGGTATGAGTTATAACCTGGCAGTGCTGGGGTGCTCTCAGGAGCCTTGAACCAGGTTTCTGTTATTGCACAGACATCTATTTTCTCCATGCTGAGGAGAGCCTCGAGTGCGTGCGTCTTGAGGTTTAGACTTCTGGCATTGAGTAGCATTACCTTTAGTTTTTTTATCCTTGGGTTGTCTGTGGAGGTGGGTTTGTTCTTTGAGCCTTGCCTAAAAAAGGCACTATGTGGGTGGCAAGAGCCTTGGCCAGTATACGAAAGCCTAAGGGTGACAGGTGCAAGCCGTCCCTAGTGAAGCAACGTGGCTTGTCGAGCATGTCATCCCAGGCTGACAGACACTGGATCCCCTTCGAATGACACCAACACTTTAGCCAATTGTTGAAACTGATCATTTTGTCTTTATACTGTGGCATCATTCTTGGTGAGGGCAATATGCTACTCAAGGTAAGGGTCATATCAGCCTGGGCTACATGGTCAGAGAGCTCCTCTATGTCTCTTTTCATGTAGTCCAGGGAGGTACGTCTCAGGTCATTCACACCAGCATGGAATATGACGGAGTCATACTTGTACTTGCTTTGGAGTGACCTGAGTGCTTGCATTATGTGGCGGATCCTGGCACCTGACAGGCAGCTTACAGTGACCTTCTCCTTGTTCAGTCTGGTGAGCGGGACGTCAGTGTGTCGGACAATAGAGTTCCCTATAACAAATGTATTTGGTGTGTAGTTTGGCCTCAAGGGCCGTGACTGTGAGGCACACTGATTTTGTGAGATATGTGATTCGTGGGTAATATTGAGGGGTGGCTGTTGCTTGGATATCTGCTTCGGAGATCTTTGCTCTTTAGGCAGATTTTTATTTAGAGCCTCCGAGTATGTTTTTGTGTGTTTATGTGTTGGGTATGCAGATGCAATAGGTCTGTGTGAGACTGGATTTGTGGTGCGGGTGGTTACCTTTTCCTCCTGACTGACTGTGCCAGTCTTGGGTTGAGAGAGCTCTGCCTTCAGTTTGGCTGTGTAACTGTATCTCTCACATGTATTAGAGTTTGTTGGAAGGAGGAGAAGGTTGTCTGTGTACATAAGGCAATTGTAACATTGCCTCAAAATTCCCAGATTCATCAGCTGGACTGGAGAGTAACCTTGAAACTGACCCTTGGGCATACCAGATTAGTATAGGGAACTGATTTTTTACTGATTAGATTAGGGGAAGGGAACTGATTTTTCACTTGATCAGGAAGGACCAATCAGGAGCCTAAATCTTATGAGAAGTCAAGGAGGGTGTAGTGCTTTAGTTAGTGTTTCCTTATAAGAGCTGAGCAAGTGCAGGGCTTTATGTTATGTAGTGGGTTATGGTACATATGACTGTATACTGATGCCTTTCACAGGTTCAATTTGGTTATACTATGATGAGGACATGTTTACTACTACCTTATTCTTCTTTACTTCTGTGATGGCTTGGTGAATAACTACTGGGACTATGGTGTATAGGGTCCTGGGTTCGAGACCTGTATGGCTGTTTATTTTGTTGATGGGTAGAACAAGAGCCGTTGGATACAGAGTGATTAAGGCACTTTGGAGCAGTTGTAAGTGGGTTTGCGCGACAGTAAGCACTCCTAACCTGCCATTACATCTGCTTACAGAGTTAGCTTTAGAATTGCTTAGCCAGTGTAGGCATTGCTTACTGCCACCCAAAAGGGGCTTAAGGCTGCTTACTAGTGCTTACATATGCTTACTACTGCTTATTTGTGTTTAGACCTGCTTACTAGTGCCTTATTCATTATGACATTGACACCTCACTTGTGCATTTACTGCAGTACTTTAGTTCATAAATATATCTTATTTAGTGGGTTATGCAACAAAAATATTAGTCATAACGTGCTTTGCCATGTAAAATAGAATGCGTTGAAGTGGGACTTGAACCGGGAATGTCTGCTCGTTAGGCGAATGCTCTGCCCACTACACTATTGCTATGCTGCTTCATTTGCATATATCTTCCTTGTTATCCTCTTTAGCCTTTTAATCTGCTTTAACCATACCTAAACGATGAGCATACCCGCGCACCTATGGTTAGCTTCAATCGGATTTAAAAAAAAAAATAGGGTTTCTTCATTTTATTACTACATTCTGTTGCTGTTATACACAAGGGGGACTGTTGGTGTGGATATGCGGTCACCTGTGAGCGGTCTCACACATTGCATACCCATTTCTACTGTTCTACATTGCATGGGGCGTGTTTATTCTGAGAGCTCTGCTCTCAGACACTCCCCCTGCACTCTTACAAGCCTAGGAGCTCGGGCAGCGGGCCTTATTAATATGCATGGTGCGCTGCCATCCTGCTGCTAAACAGTCATTTTCATGCAGGACTAAGCCAGTCCTGCATGGAAGTTTAGTAAATCTGAGGCATTGTCTTTACTCCCTGTATTCTTTTTGCAAGGAACTGTTTTGGACATTCCACTTGCTGCATGTGTCTGATCAGGTACATACCAAAGGAAGCATTATACCAGTGATGGGTCTGATGAGGACCAGGTACAGTGGTATGATGACCTCTCTGGATCTAAATACCATAAACTTCCTTATAAGTTGTGCAACATAGAAGGATTTTCTTATTACTTTGGACACATGTTGTTTGAAGGCTGGGTTACTATCTACATGGGTTCCCAGATCCCCGACTAGTGAATCAACTTTTTAGGGTGTTTTATTGATGACATATTTACCTGGGGGGCAGACTTCCCAAAGGATACTATAATGCATTTCAAGGTACTGAGTTTTAAGCCATGGCTTGGGCACCAAACATTTATCTGTATTAGTCCTTCCTGAAGGGTGTTCTCATCATGGGGAAATTTAATGACTGCTCCCAGTTTGTGAACTTGGATAGCCCATGGCCTTTAACATTGACTTTGACATCCAAGAAGTAGATGCTAAAGAGGAGCGGAGCTAGCACAGAGCCCTGGTGTCTCCACTGGTGACCAGTCCCTTTGTGGAGGTGGCCTTACTGATTCTAACCTCCTGGGTCCTATCAGTGAGCCAGCCAGCTATCCAGCATGTTATAAAAATATTTATACCTAGTTCCATAAGTTTTTTTTACAATACCCGTGTGGGATATTTTCTCAAATGCTCCAGGTCTAGGTGGGCAGTATGCATCATTTTCCCCTCATCTGTTGCCTTTGTGATCTTTATAAAGAAGTCCACTAAATTCAGTAAACATGACCTTCCTCTGACAAATTCAAACTGGGATGGATCCAGTGTCTGAAAATCTTCTATGCCATTGCTGACAATTTCCATACCAATTCTTTCCATGGATTTGCAAATAAGACTAGTCAGACTAATGGGTGTGTAGTTTTCAAGATCTGTTGAAGGTCATTCCTTATGAATAGGGGTATAACCATTGCAGCCCTTCGTTCATGTGGCACAAAGCCTGTTTTAAGACTGCAGTTAAATAATGACTCCTGGGTTACTAATAGGTTGTATTTTAGACTAGTCAGCATAGCTCTCAACCTGGAAACATCAAAAATCTGGACAAAGGCCCATGAAAAATAGGTACAACTGGCCAAAAATCTAGACACTGATTAACATAAAATTTGCATATATAATTATGTAACCCCACCCACTCTAGTGGAATTGTGGAATACCAACATTCAAACACAAATTGAAGAACAGCAAAATATTAAACATAAAAAATAACCAGAATAATGATGTTTTCTTTATATTAACATTTGAAATTGTATAAACCTTTGAACTTGCCCCCCCCCATTATTTAAGGATTTATCTAGATGTCTTGTGTTAAGAAGTTGAGAGGTATGAAATACATTTGCTAGCAATGTGGTGACTTTATGGATGCACCCTAATGCTTCCTCCTCATGCAGAGGAATAAGACACACTCACAATCAGCATGGTGGGTGTTCAAAGCTCACTTGTTCTCCTTCTCCTTAGTTAGTTTAACTAATAAAGAACCCAACGGCATGATGACTTACTGAGTTCTCTGATTTCTGAATCTGTTGCCTTTTAACATGGGACTAAACAATAGGGCACAGTTCTGAAACAGAAAGAAATGCTCACAGTACTAGATTACTGCTATTGTTTTCTATTGCACTTCTTGCACTGATATTATTATCCCTTTATACTAACAGAAATGTTACTATAAGCTGCGGTGGTACACCAGTAGCATTGTTGCCTCACAGCAAGAGGTTCTCCTGTTTGATTCTTGACTGGAGTGCCTTCTGTGTGGAGTCTGCATGTCCTCCCCATGGTCAAGTGGCCTCCGAAAGACATGTGTGAATTGGTGTGCCTTCGCTGAAGGTTGGGTGTCAGGCTGGCAACTCGGCACCATAAAAATCTACTGCCAATCATTAGCGGACGGGAGTTCTGTTGTGGTGACCCCCTAACTGGGAAAAGCCGAAAAGAACAACTAACAGAAATGTTACTCTTCTGTTAGTTTCTACATCACTTTTTTTCTGCTTACAATGTTTCTACATATTCCCAGTCCATGCCCGAAAAATAGGTAGGTCCCTTAGGCAGGACAGTGTCCTCTCCTGCCTGAGTGACCTACCTAATTATCACAAACAACAAGTAACTAGATATAAATGTTAGTACTATTTCCCATCACTCACCTGGCAAATGTAACAAAAATATAACACCCATGAAATCTAAATCATATGCAGTATATGTACAGCTTGTACATTATCACATGTTGTGATGCTGTCCTGAAACTGCATAATCCAGGTAGCAGAATTTGCAAAAATTAATTTTACACGTCTCATTTTGTCTGGCATTAGGAGAAACACCTCACGTTTTTTTGTTTTTGTTTTAAGCAAATTAACTCAATTACCAAATACATGTTGCATTATTCAAATTCATAGCACAACAGAAAGTGCCAAACATCTCATACCAATTACTTTACTACATCAATATGCATACAATACACATACATACATTTTTGACAAGTGTTAAAAGATTGTGACAATCACCAAACTGAATTCTTACTAAGGTTACTTCTACATCTCTCTCTGTATTGCAAAAACAATTTTCAAACAAAACCAGATTGCTCATTAATATTAATGGATTACCCTTGCTTCCTAGTTAAATCAGGGACACTCAGTGTGGAAAAAACTATACTCTTAATGTCTATTAATGTCATTATTACACATAATGCAAAACTCAATCCTGAATGATTTTTTAGCTTAAGTGAGAGTTACTCTGGAAAGCTAAAATGTTTATACAATGGGCCACAGCCTATCGTCAGAACAAGGTTTTATTCACAGTGATATAATAACGTTATGGAGCAATGAAGTCTAACTTAATCTCTGCAGTAAACATAATTGGCAAGATATTTAAGTTTGCCTTTTTTCATACAAGTGCAGGTTAGCTCAAACACCACTTCGATACTAACAGACCACAGCTGTTTGCAAAAATTCAAAAAAAGGAGCTGCTGAATTCTAGTTTGCTAGCAGAAAGCATTGCAAAATATATGTATGAATGTGTTTTACTTCTCACATGAAAAATCCGTTTTATGTTACAATAATCATTCAGAAATACACTGTCCACCTCAAACTGGCGAAGTACAGAATGCAAATGATATAGTCAAGACCAAACAGACAATTTACCAAAACATCGGGAAGCATGTCTTATATCGGACTTTAATAATTCAGAACAATTCTAAAGATAAGCACTTTTATCTGTTAAAATAAGTTTATCTGGTACTTTTACTGATGAAAGTGCTTATCTTTTGAATTGTTCTGAATTATTAAAGTCTGATTTACTGTTTTACCTTGGCTTGGCAGCATTTTTATTTTAAACATGAAAACATCAAAGAAAAGTAATTTGCTAGCAATGACCTTGGACCTAATTGATTTTTAAAGTACCCAATGCTTTTTCTTGGGGAGGGGACTGGGGTTGTAGTTAGCAATGGCATGCATGATGGCAGCCTCTTTCATGCATGCAATGGCATGCATAAAAGAGGCTGCTATGCTATGCACAATGCACGTCCATTTCTTTGTAGAAAAGCTTCTTCACATTAATTTATAACCTGCTTTCATATGGACATGTTTAATTTTTTTTTCTGTCAGCTATATCACCTTAGTTCTTCCCTTCCACTCATCTTAAAACCAGTCAATCTCAACTCTGCACTGCTGCAGAAGTTGCACTATGCTACCTGCCACTGCTAATATTCTCTTCCCGGGAATCCCAAAATGAGTTTCATTTTCACAGATTTTGCGACTTAATCCAATCCAGTCCATGTCTACCACAATAGCCCTCAGACATCCACTTTGGTTGTCTGCCAAAAGTCGTGGGCAGGCTGTGGCTGGCTGTAAACATTCAACTTTTTTTAATCTCTCTCAGACTCTGAGACTCCAACAAGCAGTCAAGCACTGTTGCAACACTGATGTCATCACGCATGCACCTGCATGTTGATGACATTGCAGGATATGTTGGCAGTGTGTGATGACATCAGTGGTAAGTAAAAATTGTAAATAAAAAAAAATAATCAGGATTTAAAGGGACCACTCATGGCTCCCCATTATTTTGCCCTCAAAACCGTGAAACTCCAAGGAATTTGGTACAGTTGAGAGGTATGGTCATGACACATCTTGGGATGTTATCAGGGTCCATTGACACAGTGTTCTTGGCTTTAGTGAGTGCAGCCAGCACATGCTCCCTTTGTATAGTTGAAGGGATTATGTTTGAGGGTATTTTGTAGACAGTTTGGGGGTGAGAAGGGGTAAAGTTGGAACTGAATTTGTCTGCAAACAGAGTTTGCTATATTACCAGGCTCAGTAAATATGGCATCAATAACCACCAGTTCAACACACTGTTCTGTGCTGCGCCTGAAGTTTCTGACATAGCTGTAGAAAACCCTCTGATTATCTTTTACCTGGAAAGCTATCTTAACCTCAAAGTTGGCTTTGGCTGAACTAATTAGTTTTTTAGTTGCCTGTTTACTTTGATGAGAGAGTTTTATCTTTATGGGAATTTGCCTTCCTGATTTTTGCCATTTTTTTCCTTTTCTAGTATAGCCTGTTTAATTTGAGATGCTGCTAGAATGGTTTGTTTACGGCACTAGCTCTTGGTTTACTTCTGGTAGGTGCAGCAGCCTGCATGCAGCCACTGACATGGTTTTGCAGAGTTTCTGACAGCAAACCCAGCCACTGACATGGTTTTGCAGAGTTTCTGACAGCAATTCAGCATAGGCGACTGTGTAATTTGCCTTGGAATACTTCCTGTTACTGGTTTTAAAGGGATTATGGAGTTGATTTTGATATTGAAGGAGACAGATTTATGGTCTGACCTTAGTAGAGAGGATAAGAAATTGGAAGGGTGTAGGATTCTGCCATATTTGTGAGCATGAGGTCCAGTATGTTGGGGGCTCTAGTGGGTGTATTCACTATTTGGTTAAGGATGTTTGTATTTACAAAGCCCAAGAATCTCTTTGCCTGTAGATTTCATTCGGTGCATGATTCCCATTCTATAGAGTGGTAATTCAAGTCTCCCATGTGTAGGGTATTAGGTTGCTAGGTGTCTTCAGTAGTTCCAAGTATGCATTGTGAGCTTCTTGGGACATGAAGGGTGACCTATAGCTAACAAGGGTATGGTATGGGATTTTGTCTATGTTGATCGGCACATGGGGGAACTCCAGCACATTATCCTGTTTGACCATCGTAGAGGTATGCTTGTTACTGATGTATATTGTGACACCTCCACCTTTAGCCCTTGTCTGTGCAGCTCCTGGTCTAAAAGTGTGGAAGGCATTGAAACCTTGCACTGCCAAGGTACTCTCTGCTGCTTTAAACCATGTCTCAGTAACTGCACAAATGTATATATTTGCAAGTGTGAAGAGGGTTTGGGGGGAGTGTAGCATTTTATTTAAGCTTCTGACATTGAGCAATAATACCTTGAGGTTAGGTTGAGTTTATTTTGCTATGTTGGTAGGTTTGTTAACTTGGCATTGCCTAAAAAAGGCACTATGGGGGCTGATAAAGTAGTAGCAAATATTTGAAAGCCTAGAGGAGAAAGGTGCAGACCATCCTTGGCAAAGCAATGTAGTCTGTTAATCATGTCCTCCCAAGCTGATAAATATTGTATCTCATTAGAATGACAGCAGAAACATGGATAGTTGTTGAAATCAATATTTTTTTGTTCATATTATGGCATCACCCTCAGCAATGGTAATATGCTGCTCAATGCTAGGCTCATACCTGCCTGAGACACATAGTGTGAGAGCTCCATAATGTCTCTCTTCATATAGTCAAGGGAGGTGCACCTACATGGACTCTGATGGAATCATAATGGTACCTGTGACGTAATGACTTGAGGCACTGTGTGATTTGGTGGATCCTGGCTACAGATAAGCAACTAATATGTATTTTCTCCTTTTTCAGCCTGTTTAGAGGAGCATCAATATGCCTTAAAATGGAGTTACCTACGATGAAAGTTCTGGAAAGTGTGTTTGCTTGCTTTAGGAGCTCAGTGTTTGAGGCTCCTTTGAGAGTAACCATATCTGTGGTGTTAAATGTTTTTTCTAAGTGCCTTTGGGTTTGCTGAGGCACAACGTTGACAGTAGGTGGTCTAGGCAATCCTTTTTGTTTAGGAAGATTGCTTTTAAGTGCCTCAGCATATGTTAGTTTATGTGTGTCTTGTGTACTATGCGAGGTGGATTTTGTGTGCGTGGTTTTCACAACATGATGTGCTCTTGTATGCAAGAGTTTAGCCTCCAGTCTCAGAGTGTATCCTGCCATAGTGGGTCTGCTTCTTTAAGTCAGTAAACATGAGACAACTGCTACATTGTCTCAAGATGCCCAAATCTACCAGGCTGGCAACAGAGAAATTAAGAAATTGCATTTCTATGCTGTCCAGTCCTTTGATTGATAAACTACAAGTGGGTGTGTATTGGATTTTGAAAGCTATAAAGGCTATTAAAGGTGATTTGTTGGTGCAGACTAATAAGGGTGCATTATTGGGTCAGATTACGATAAACAGTATTAAATTCTACTAACCTTAATGTTTATACAATTCTACTAAATTGGTAAGTATTGTCACTCAACACCCAACTAGCTGATCTAAGTTTGTCGGCGTACAAAGTATTTGTGCTAAATTGCTACTTTCCACTGTACAGTTTTATGGACCATTCTACAGGAGAAAACTTCTTTATAGGTGTTTGCTGCTGTACAGGGCACTGCTATCCCACCCAATTGCACAAAATTTATACCAGCACAGAAAACAAAACAGAAAACTAACTAATGAGTCTTCTTGCCAATAAAATGACTACACTATGAGTCTTTTAGCATATCCCCAACTCAGGTAGACCAGGAAAACACCTTCTGCCACAATGTGAATATACCCAGACCTCCTAATGTAAAAACATAATAGAGGGGACCCACAAGTGCAATGCTACCACAAACCAATTAAACAGCTGGCTGAAAATCCCTTGATGAAGATGATTTCAAGACTGTCTTACAGGAGTAACAGTGAGAAAAGGAACACATTTTTTTTTACAAAAAATTCAGTGAAATGCTTACATAAAAGCAGGAAACAGTAGCAATCATTCAAAACAACCTAAGTGCAAATTAACAATCAAAGGAACTCAACTTTGCCTGGATTGCACAGGATCCAAGTAAAACACTTCTGGAATGCAGGCTAGGAATCCAAGCTTTGTTGAGCTCCTGGAAAATAAGCAAGAGACAGTATGTAGTAAAGGAGGTTTACTCATGAGCAATATCGGTTTGCTGGGTGGGCACGCAGTATCATGGATGTATAGAAAACAATGGGTGGGAAGAGTATTTAAATAGCTTATACTGCAGTCAGTGACAGAGGGGAGGAACAGACTTTGAAAGTTAGATTATCATAAGGGGTGGAGGCCAGAGGCACAGTCTTAAAACAACAACATCAAAAGTATGGGAGGGTTGGGAAAAATTTCAAGCACAAAGCAGGCTAGCTAGAATGGCATCTAATCAAACAAAAGCAATACTGGAGTTCTGTCAGAAATTTTAGCTTAATGTGTTAGTGGGGGATGGGGTAGATGCAAAATGCAACCTTAAGCAGGTAAAGAATAAGCAGAATATAAAAGCAGTGATTCAGGGTTTCAAATACATATAGATGGCTTTTACAAGTAATTCTACTTGTGGAAAAAAAGCTGAATAATTTAGAAACAAAATCTTCATACTACTGCAAATAAAAATGCAATAGTAAGGTTCCAGAAAAAGTAAAAAAATTCAAATGATATAACAGAACAGAAACATACAGAGTAATATCACCTACAGGTCACTATAATTGACACTTAAGTATTTAAGCAGAATTGAAGTAATTAAAATAATTTAATTATCTTCCCTTTTTAATGAAAAGCAAGTTACTCACAGCTCCGCACCTCTCCAAGTCTTGTATAAAAAAAATTGGGTAGTGGGTGCTCTCTGCTGGAAATAGCAGGCTAGTTAGAGAGGCATCCAATCAAATAAAGGCAGTATTAGAGCTTCTTCAGAAACTTTATTTTAATGCATTATTGGGGAATGGGGAAGACACAGAAGGAAACTTTAAGTAGGTTAATGATAAGCAGAATATAAAAGCACTGAATTACAAACTGGAGGAGAGACAATTCTGTCACTATTGAACTTTTACTACAGTTTAAGGCACCAGACTATGCAGAAATTTACCAGAAACATTGTTTATGGGAAAATGCAGTAGTACATTACTAAAGCACAAATATGGCAGTAGTAAAACACAGTTCAGCAACAACTGCCAAGTAAACTACAACACTGTGGTCCAGCAGGGTTTCAAATAGAAACAGATTTTTTTAACAAGTAATTTTACTTGTGGAAGTAGAAGTTCAGAAAGATACACAAACAATCATCTCATAACTGCTTATGCATCACTACGGTCCCAGAACAAAATGAAAAATGCAAACAAATAGAACAGATTTAAAAGTACAAAGCAGTACCACCACACAGGTCACTATAAGTGCAGCTTAAATACTTAACCAGAATTGAAATAATTAAATTAATTTAATACTATTTCATTTTTGATGAAAAGCTAGTTACCCACAGTTCTACACCTCTTCAAGACATGCAAACGACACAAAGGGTAGGGGTAGCTTTGTGCTGGAAATACCAGGTGAGCTAGAGAGGCATCCAATCAAATAAAGGCAATATTGCAGTCCTTTCAGAACTTTATCTTAAAGGAGAATCATACACAGACCAAAAAAAAAACATTTTTATTTCATCAGGTATTGATGCTTCCTACATTTTAGCACCACTTTTGAACTCTATATACTTTTTTATATTTTTAAATGTAATTCCAGTGTCTGTGCACATGGGATTAGGCATCTTTATTTTTTAAGCTACTTCTAGGTATCCCATATTGCAGTGTTTGGCTTAAAAATATTACATTATAGCCCCTAAGCTACTGCCAATGCATTGACTTAACATGCATTTCCACATATACCCTGCTTTCTTTTAGCCAGTCAGGTTTAATTACCATTTCTTGCTTTTCAATGACTACTTAAAAGACAAATAGGGATAATCACACAAGTACAGTATTTTCAGTGCCTGCTACTTCTTTTTCTTCTTCAGTGGACAGTTTTCATTCTTTTGTTATGCCTAAGTTGTAGTCCTTAAACTCATCTCCCCTCCTCCTAAACACCTCCCCTTTGTATTTGTTAAAGTGGCAAATTTGATTGATAGCTCACAGCAGGAGACAAAGTTCATGCACTGAGAATACTGTTCTGTGTGATTATCCTTGTTTATCTTTTAAGTAGTAGTTAAAAAGCAAGACATGGTAATTAAACCTGACTGACTAAAAGAAACCAGAATATATGTGACAACGCATGTAAAGTAAATGCATTGACAGAAGCTTAGGGGCTGTGATGTAATATTTTAAAGTCAAGCATTGTATTGTGGGATACCTGGACATAGAGTAAAAAAAATCAAGATGCTGGACCCCTTGTAGGCAGACAATATAAAAAAGAAATAGAGAGAGAGAGAGAGTCTAAAAGTAGTGTTAAAATGTAGGAAACATCAAGACTTCATAAAATAAACATGTTTTACAGTCTGTGGAATGGTTCTCCATTAATCTGTTAGTGGGGATGGAGCAGACAGAATGCAACTTTAAGGACATAAATGATAATCAAATTATAAAAGCAGTAAAGTACAAACAATATCAGAGACAATTCTCTCACTACTGAACTTCTACACCAATTTAAAGCACTAGACAATGCAGATATTTACAAGTAACACTGTTTATAGGAAAATGCAGTAATAAGTGACTAAGGCACAAATCTGGTCATAATAGTACAAGGTTATATAAAAACTGGCAAAGAACTGGACTCCAACAGCTGTAAATATACTGAAATCCAACACCAAGCTTGTAAAATATCCTATTTAATTCACAGATAAAAAGTAAAGGTTAGCACTTTTGTTTAAAACTAAGTTAAACTTCATCAGACATTTAAAAATTGCATCACACCCTTATATAATACAAGCTCACTTCCCATTGGTTATTGACATAATTACACACAAAGCCACTCAGCCTAAAACAACTATGTAATACAATTGATGCAAAAATAAAAAATAAAAAATAATAAGAAGAAATCTATAACCACTCTTTTTTATGTGTTATT
Source organism: Protopterus annectens (assembly GCF_019279795.1). Classification (NCBI taxonomy): domain Eukaryota; kingdom Metazoa; phylum Chordata; order Ceratodontiformes; family Protopteridae; genus Protopterus; species Protopterus annectens. The sequence goes on along the minus strand of NC_056731.1, from coordinate 873,906,107 downwards.
TGCTTATTAATTAACTAAATTAGTCAATATTCTTTTTTTAACGCTTTTAACTTTAATACTGGTGCAGTGGAGCTACGCTCATTAATCCCTGGCCAGCTATCAGCCTGTACATGCATCTGCCACTTTAATTCCTTTAGCGCCAAATACACATCTTATGGTTTCTTATCATCTATAATCACATGATCTATAATCATAAAAGAAAATTGATGACCATTATACTCAGTATTGTGCTTTGCTAGAGCATTGTTTAAGTTGTTTCTTTTTATTGCATACTCATCTTCATATATTCTCTGATACAAGTGCCTCTCTGTTTTTCCAATATAGAATGCTGGACATGAATCGCAAACTGGCAAATATACAACTGCTCTAGAATTACAGTTATATTTACCTTTCAAATGATACATTGTGTTTCTAAAAAAAAAGCTGTCTCCTATTTTCACTTTATGACATCAATGACATGCACCGCATATGGCCATACGTAAGTTAAGCCTGGGGTATATCTGATTTATTTGTCTAAATATTTCTTTAAAACTTTTTCCCTTTTGATATACTATTTTAGGCCATTCACCTACTTGTACCCTAATGTGGGAGTCATCTAGCAAAATAGGCCAATTCTTCTCAAAAACTCTTTTTAAATTCCTAGAGTCTTGACTATAAGTAATAATGAAAGCTTTGGAAAAATCAGAATCAATACATAACTCAGAGTGTTGTTCATAAGTCATTTGGGATACCAAGTTCTTCCCATTAAAAACCTCACTACTGGTTAAATGATTAATCTCATAAGTTCAGTAATGTTGTCCAATATAGGTCTAAAATGGCCCCTTACTCTTTTATCTGAGACTTCCTGAATTAAAGTGTCCACCAGATCTACAGGAAGAATTGGCCTATTTTGCTAGATGTCCACATTAAGATTCAAGTAGGTGAAAGGCCTAAAATAGTATATCGAAACAGAAAAAGTTTTAAAGAATATTTAGACAAGTAGATCGGATATACCCCAGGCTTAACTTGCGTATGGTGCATGTCATTGGTGTCAAAAAGTAAAAATAGGAGACAGTTTTTTCCTTAGAAATACAATGTATCATTTGAAAGGTAAATATAACTGTAATTCTAGAGCAGTTGTATATTTGGCAGTTTTCGATTCATGTTCAGCATTCTATATTGGAAAAATGGAGAGATGCTTGTGTCGGAGAATATATGAACATGAATACACAATAAAAAGAAACAAACAGTGCTCTAGCAAAGCACAATAATGAGTATAATGGTCATCAATTTTCTTTTATGATTATAGATCATGTGGTTATAGATGATAAGAAACCATGGGGTATCTATTTGGAGCTAAATGAATTAAAGTGGCAGGTGCATGTACAGGCTGATAGCTGGCCAGGGATTAATGAGTGTAGCTCCACTGCACCAATATTAAAGTTAAAAGCATTAAAAAGAAAGAAGATTGACTAATTTAGTTAATTAACAAGCAGATAGATAAAAAAGAGTGGTTATAGACTTACTATTATTATTATTTTTTATTTTTATATCAGTTGTATTCCATACTTGTTTTAGGCTGAGTGGCTTTGTGTATAAGTTTGTCAATAACCAATGGGAAGTGAGCTTGTATTATATAAGGATGTGATGCAATTTTTAGATGTCTGATAAAGTTTAACTTAGTTTTAAATGAAAACGCTAATCTTTACTTTTTATCTGTGAATTAAAGAAGATATGTTACTAGCTTGGTGTTGGATTTCAGTATATCTATAGCTGTTGGAGTCCACTTCTTTGCCAGTTTTATTTATTTGGTTCATGTTTGCGTGGTTTTGTAGTACACTGTTATGCCACAACTATAAATTACACTACAAGACAATAACCCAGCAAAGTTTCAAATAAATATGGATAGCTTTTACTTAAAAGCAATTCAACTTGTGGAACTAGAACTGCAGAATAATGCAGAAACATAAGTCTTCACACAACTGCTAATTAAAATGCAAGAGTAGGGTCCCAGAGCAAACTAAAAAATGCAGACAGATAGAACAGAGCTGAAAAGTACCAAGTAGTATCACCACGCATGTTACTTTAATTGCAACTTAAATATTTAAACAAAATTTTATAATAATTAAAATAATTTAATTCTCTTTCCTTTTTGATGAAAGATAGTTACTCACAATTCCACACCTCTTTGGATAAATGACACTGGGTGGAGTTAGCTTTGTGCTAGAAATAGCAGGCCAGCTAGAGAGCCATCCAGTCAAATAAAGGCAATATTAGAGTTCTTTTAGAATCTTTAATTTAATGTATTAGTGGTGGATGCAGCAGACACAGAATGTAGCTTTAAGCAGGTAAATGATAAGCAGGATATAAAAGCACTGAAGCACAAACTGGAGTAGAAACAATTATCTTAGTGTATACTATGGAGAAATTTATCAGTAACACTGTTTATGGGAAAAATGCAGTAATAAATGTCTACAGCACTAAACTGGCCATAGTAGTACACAGTTCTGTTACAACTGTGAATTAAACTACAAGACAATGGCCAGCAAGGTTTAAAATACAAATGAATAGCCTTATAGTAATTCTACTTGTGGAAAAAGGAATGCAGAATAACCCAGAAACAAAATCTCACAACTGCTAAATACATACAAGGCTAAGGTCCCAGAACAAACTAAAAATTCATACACATAGAAAATATTAGAAAAGTACAAAGCAGTATCACCACGTGGGTCGCTATAAGTACAACTTAAATATTTAAGCAGACTTGATATAATTAAAATAATGTAATTGTCTTTCCTTTTGATGAAAAGCTAGTTACTCACAGTTCCACACCTCTCCAATTCTTGTATAAAAAACACTTGGTATAAGTCACTTTGTGCTAGAAATAGCAGGCCAGCTAGAGAGGGATCCCATCAAATAAAGGCAATATTGGAGCTCTTTCTCAAACTTTAGCTTAATGTGTTAATGGGGGATGGGGCAGACACAGAATGCAATTTTAAGCACATAAATGATACGGAGAATATGACAGCACTGACGCACAAACTGGAGAAGAGATAATTGCCTGAACTGGTGTACCCCTCCTCTCAAAGTTGAAGAGTAAAAAGAAAAAAAATGTCACTCATTGCATTGAAACTCATTACAGTTGAGATCATCACGTCACCCTCACTGACCACTTCAGTGTATCAGCAAATGCATTATCGGCATCCATACATGAATGCTTGCACTGCACTCTCACATTTCCTGCTCCTGCCAGTCACATCCCAAACAGCTTGAACACAGAGCTGCTATCCCTTTTCCTTGCTCTAGTTATGATACCTGTCAGCTGTTCAGATTTTTGCAGAATGTTCAGATTTTTGCCTCATATTTTGATATTTTCCTCATACAATTTCATTTTTCTGGCAAATCATTAGCATGTCATTGAGGAATAAAGCCAGAAAATAATGGTAGACATTTGAGTTTCAGACTTTATGCTCTTCTGAAAATTTATGCTAATGCAAAACCTGTTATTCTATCAACTTTCTAAGTCTGAAAGAGAAATATTTAAAAAAAATGTCCCTATTTATGTGCCTTTGCCCCCTATTATTTATGGATTTGTTCAGACTTTCTGCTCTAATAGGTTGAGAGTTATGCTTGGCATGCAGCACAGCAGGTACCCAGTGGTCTTTAGAGACAATGCATCCCGTTGTGCTTTCACTGCGTCTGGTGCATGGTCTCTACCTGCATGTGTAATCTAAATCAATATGTAACAAATGTAGCAATATGTTAATAACACCAAATAAACTAACTTTTTTCTATGTAACATCCAAATGACTGGGATACCATAAACCACAGATGACATGGCCATGGGATTTATATTGCTGGATGTTCCCTTGTCACTGGACAGTGGTGAAACACTACATATATGTCCACATGCTGTCAAGAGTGAAGATATCAATACAGCATTAGCAATGTAATGTTAATGGTATATGACAGCATTTCTAGAGAGTGAATCATGTACATTGAGAACATGCCTGTATCATATAACATTAGTATACACATTAATGAATAGTCTCAATATACTGGCATGACATCTTCAATCAGATTGAATTTTGCATGCCTTGCTGGACATAAACAGAATAGACCAATCAGACATTGTTTATCTGTGTAGTAGTGTGTTTGTTGGCAGCGGTTATTGATCTTATTGTGAAGGCAGTACCATATGTGGAAGTATATAACTCAGACCATTTCACTAATTCTGTGAAATTTGCTGAAACTAGAGTTTCTGCAGCCAACACAGTGGAAGTGAGCACTGTATCATAAACATCTGTATCATTCAAAGAATTACAATAAGCACAGGACTGTGTCCACATATGTAATGCCATAAGTAGGAGCATCCTAGTACAGGTTAATCCACATCGGAACATGCTATTTCCTTTTGGCCCATATCATAGAGAAGTAGCAGTGTTTCAATGTGCAGCTGTCCTGCATTACCACACTCTTGGTTTTTTACATGATACTAGTTGTATGGAGCAGGGGTGGCAAAAAAGTCTCACTGGGGTGATAGGACAGTGATACAAACCACAGCTTGAAAACTTTCGTGCACTGCACACCCCAGCTGTATGGCCTTCGCAGCCTTTGAACACCTCAGTTGTCAGCCTGCTGTGCATCACCATGTTATGCACATGCACCTTACATCATCCATGTGTGGGTCAGATGGTGTTGAAGCATGGGGATACTGTTGTGCTTTACAAGGTATGCCCAGTGAAGTTCATGTGGAGCAGGTAGGCAGTACTACAAGTGATGTTACTCTGTATGTGCACAGCTAAAGGTTCACATACATGCCTGAGTTTGTCTGTATCTTCAATACTGTTGATACTTTGGCATTCTGCATCAGTACTTTTACCTTGTGTTGACACCCTGTTCAACATACACTGTGCATAGTATATCCATGCACACTGTGCAGTGTACACAGTGGTCCTCAGATGGTATAATGGTGCTGTGTATTACAATGCTGTGCAATGTACATAGTGCTCCACAGAGAGTATAATGGCATTGTGTAGTGCACACACACTGTACAGTGCACACAGTGGTACTCAGATTGTATATTGGTGCTGTATAGTATGCACACACTGTGCAATGTACACAGTGGTACTCAGATGGTATAATGGTGCTGTGTAGTGCACACTTGCTGTGCAGTGTACACAGTGGTCTTCAGATGGTATAATGGTGCTATATATTACACACAAGCTGTGCAGTGTACACAGTGGTACTCAGATGGTATAATGCTGTTGTGTAGTACATTTCTTTCATATAAGCTCAGAATGGGTTGCATATCTGTTAGCACATGTCAGACATATATTATATCTGCAAACCACTATGCTGCATGTAGATCCATTGGACATCTGTACAACGAACCAGTTCAGGTGGGCAGCGCCCACTGCATGGCATGTGCTGTGGCTAGTATGTCCAGAAATGCATCTTCAACATTATCTGTCTGGCACCTTCATTTCTGTTGGCACTGTCATGCTTGTCAGGTACTTTTCTACAGCTTTGTGTGCATCAGAACATTACTGAGCATGGCAGAAGTGAGGGATAGTCTGCTTGTCTTTTCTAAGCTGTGCTGAAAGGTCATACTAGATGTATTTAAAAATCTAAATATTTGAATTGATTTTTTAGGAGGTGAGAGTTTCTCCCTTGTTTATCATTCTGGCTGCATGCCCTTTGCTTCTGTTTCAACCCATGTCTGAAGATTGATAACAGGATCCATATTAAAGGGCTGCAGTTAATTATAGTCTCATTTGTGGATTGGAAGACTGCTGTGTGCAAGCTATAAATCTACACCTCAGTCCATACAGTATTACCTTGGCCCCTTATGTACCTGACCCCCCAAAATATAGCTTTTGGTTCTTACTGTTTTTTATCTTGTTCTGCCTTATTCAACTTTATCCATTAATATTACTGCTGGCCTATATTTGCACTTACTAAAAAGATGTTTTGCAGATTTTCTTCTATCAGTTTACTTTAATTTGAGATTTGAGTACAGTCTGTGAGATTTAATAGATATACAGATACAATTAAAAACTGATATTGATATTAATATAGATACTGATACAGATATAGATATTGATATAGAATGAGAGAGGATGAAAGAGTGTGGGAATGCTGAGGGCTATGATTCATATACCTATAAATAAAGTAGCTGGCTGTAAAAAAGTCGGTGGGCACCCAAGTTAAACTGTCCTTGCTTAATATTTCCTTTGATTGGGATTGTTAATGCTGACATGCTGCGCCTGGTATTTTTAATGCTGTCTCATTACAGTTATTCTGCACATTAACTACACCGGTGAAAGATTCTCTTTTGTCATCTCTCTGAAGTGACATTAGTAATCAGACAAACTTGGCAGTATCAGCTTGATGACTAATACAGTTTTTTTTCCTAGAGCCTTTATTTTTACCACTTATTAATTTACATGAAGTTCTCCTATTGGGAAGTGACTGGCAGCCCTCAGGGGTTCTGGCTCCTTTGTTCTAATTACCTGGCACACCAGTTTTCAGGAAACATTTATTAATTAAGATTCGGTTAAAGTCTGTGACAGAGACCATCAACATCCTTTTTTCACTTGCCTATGGAGTACTGGCTGTAAAAGAAATGTTAGTATCATGCTCAGGTTAATAAATTGCTAATGCTATTGTTTTATATAATTTTGCTCATCATTTTAACCTTTTTTTTTCTGCTGAAGTGACAGTACTACATGGGATATAGCTGGCAACATCTGTTCTAATGGCTGAAATAGTTCCTTAGCAAAACTTTATTTTGTCATTTTCTGGATTTGAGCAGAGTTCTTTTAGTGGAGATTGGATGTCAGCCCTAATGGAGAATACATCCTTCTATTAAGTGAAGCCAAATGCCAAACTGCATTCACATACACATGAGTACCTCGCCCGGAAAAATATATTTTCAAAAGAAAAAAAATATAATGCTTATATATTATTTATGCTGGCCCCATTTTTTTCTTGTGAGTTTAAATGTATGGCAGTTATGAAACTGAGTATTTATTTTTTAGAAGAACTTCTGTATAAATTCAAGACTTCATAATAACTAAATGAATTAGATTAAAAATGTGCAAACAGGAAGTTGGCAAACTAAGATAACATATTAAAATGTTTTTAATCAACTATTACTTCATCTGTTGATAACACTTAAAACCAATCACTGCTCTGGAAAATAGTTTTAGTTTATCTGTTAGACTGCTAAATTTTAATTTAAAGATTTTGCCATTAAAACTGTGCTTTTGTAATGGATATCAAGGAAGGAATAATGTTGAACAGTTGTTTATTGGGCAGTCCTGAATACTCTATAATTACACATATTTTAATCAGCTGTCTTTCAAAAATTGTTATAGTTAAGGATGATTAGAAATAAAAATCCTGAAGTAAAGTTGATGTGTTTTTCCAAGAGAAGGGTATGACATTTAGCTGGCTTCTTGTAACCTGTGTTTCCCTGTCTGTGAAAAGTAGATAGTTGTCACAATTTGATTTGCTTATCTCCTTTCTGTGTATATCACTTACATCCCCAAGGTCTCCAACAAATACATTGGTGAGGATGCTATGTGGTCTCTATATGAGCTGGTATTTTATGGGGTAAGAAGTCATCCAATTGAAGAGTACTATACCCTCTGAATCCAGGATGGATCCCGATGACAACAAGAAGTTTATTTTGCCTAGCTCCATCAGCAGGCATACTGGCCTGTGGGATGTCTGCATGATGGTGCGACATTCATTTCATACAATATCAGTGAACATTAGGAGGTCACCTACATGGGGTAGCAAGCAGTTGATGAATGCATATAGAATGTGGATGTAAATAAGTAAATGACAGAAACAATATCCACAGAAGGCTAATAAAATGTCCTTCTACAAGGATATAGAGGTCCTAAAATCTAGAGTGGTGGACCATGATTGCTATCTTGTTTGCGTCAGTCCCAATAATGCATGTAAAAATGCAGTTCAGGGTTGGGGCTGCAAATTCCTTACCAGCACAGGAGATCTTGCATGAAAATGTAATCTTCCCAGTATTGGGTACCACTAGCAATCACTGTAGTCCTGCTCTGCAAGGCCACTTTTGCATTACTGGACACTGAACCAGCTGTCCTATTCCTGTTTAGGTTTATGCAGTATAGACGTTTGTCACATTCAATGTCATTTGCCTTCAGTTCTTTTATTCTGCCTAGGAATTAGGAGTAGGCTTGTGGCATTCTGTTTTATACATTGCCAACATTGTCTGCCATATTCCAGTTCACCTGTTTCCTTGCTTCCTTTCTAGTGGTCAGACATAAAGTGGATGAGAATGGAACTCATCAATTGGGATAAGATGAGCTGCATTAGATCACTGCTTATTGTAGACAGTCAATGTCCGTACTGCTTCTATTACAACACTGGTAATGATTCACGGTTTCATATAGGTTTCTCCACAGTTCTCTGCCCATAGCGTTAGTATATATAAATAAGGGGGGTGAGGGGTGCAAAGTTCTGTGCACCGGATTTCTTATTCTGTTTTACATCAAGATAAAACTATGAGACCAGTTGTGTTTCTTTGGTTGTAGCTTCATCCACATGTAACTCAGTCATTCATGATGGACCTAGTCTCATGCCTTACTTTGCACCTGTTGTTTGCATGTTCTTACACCAAATCCTCTGTGATGTTACGCCTCACACCAAATGTTTGAGAATCCCATCCAGCATCAGGAGGAGAGAAAAAAAAAACCTTACAGTATTTACAATCATTCTTTATCTTAACGTCTTCATCCCAATGTGACTAATATTACCACTAGCATGAAGCTTATACGAGAAATGAGGTTTGGAACAGACCATTTTGTCCAGAGACATCTTCAAGGTGGGGGGTTAGAGTTGCAGGATTTGGGAGGAAAGGGATAGGATAGGGTTAAATAGGAATGGATGAGGTTTGGGAGGAAGTGAGGTAGGGGTAGGGAGGGGCGTAAAGGATGTTAGGCAGTTGTTACTGGATTAGGATTCACATTTTGGAGTGAACTTGTTATACTGCAAGTTTGTGTCCATGATGACCTAGAGGACTGAGGTTTTCTTGCGAATTGGTGGTTAATCCTTGGAGACCGAAGTTGGAGGAGGATGATGGACAGTGGAATTCTGGATTTCATGGCATTCAGGGGGTCCAGGCTAATCCAGGGCCTGTTCTCTCATCGACTTTCTGGGCTTGTGGGGGCAATGTTTGAAACTAGTTTTGGGCCTTTGGCCCATTTGTGTTTGGGGCTTTGTTGGTGGACCGTCAGATTGTGCTGTGAGAGATGGAGAGGCATATGTTGTAGGTTCCGGCGGTGTGGTGAGGGAGCCTAGCCTTGTTGCGACCTCCTTGTCATTTTTCAGTTGCTTTGTTTGGGGGGGGTCTGTTCTCCGGTACGCTTGGATTTAGGATCTGGGTCGCAGGGCAGCATTGGCATTGGTGATGTTCATTGTATGGCTGTTTCAGCAGTTGGGTTGGTGGAAGGATCTGCAAATATATTTTTACAGGCTTTGGGATCTTGACTGAGGTAGTGCTGTGGTCAGCGCATGCCTGGTGGGGATTGGAGTGGTTGTTGGACGGAGGTGTATTTTGTAGGTGGTAAATGTTTCCCTGCCTTTTACTACTAGTGATATTTGTAGAACATGGTTGGTATATTTCCGGAATGCTGGCAGTTGATGGCAACAGTTTCTCTCAACGTTGTAGTTTTTCTGAGGTGCATGGCTTGTTTCTTTGAACTTGCTCAACGTGGCAGGTATACATGGTGAGTACATCTGCAGAATGTTTTATTGTTGATTAAGGGCAGTATCAACATTCTATTTTTGGGAGTGCTACAGCATCTAAGTTGTGGAGTTCAAAAGAAAATGTTGTAGAGGTAATGGTATACAGAACAATAAGACGGGGGAAATATGGACCACTTCTGTTTCTCTCTCTCTTTCTTTCCCTGTCACTGCTTCCTTTGTTGATATGTGTAGCTCTTTTTTGAAGGTTGAACAGGATTTCAGGGTCTCTTTTAAGTGTGGAGTGTTCCCTAGTATGTGGGATGCCATGGCAGCTGAGTGTACTCATGAGATGTGGGGTATTTCAAAGATTTCAGAGGTGAGGGTTTACATTTGCTGATGCATCTGCACTATGCAACTTCATTGAATTTTATTTTATAATTGTTTGTCCATTTTGGAACAGGTGGAAAGGCAGCTGTGACTGAGTAAAGGCAGGTGGTCATTTTCTGTCGTGGATCTTCCACTATGCCTACGAGGTGCAGTGCTGGAGTGCTGAATGCTTGCATTGTGGCAGTGGTGTTTGTGGAGTTTTCCTCAAGGTGTTTGCTTTTGTTGTGCACGTGGTGGTGTTTCAGTTGGTTGGCAAGGTTGTCCCAGTTTGCACACATGGCTTTGTCGGTTTTCTTGCAGGCAGCAGAGTGTTGACCATGGAGGTTGTGAGGAGGCCTTGTCTTTTGATCTCTGCCGACTTGATGGCCAAGTTGGGGGTTGAAGGTGAGTTTTGTTCATGCTCAGGCTTGGTGGTTTAGTTTTGTTTTGGTCAGCCGAGCAGCAGTCTCAGTTGTGGGCTTTTCTGCGATGAGTGGAGGTGGTGGTGGTGGGGCAGAATGTGAGGTGGCTCTCGGGTGTCAAGGTTTTCCTCACAGTTGCTTTGGGTACTAAGGGGATGCACTATTTACTTTGTGGCCTTGTGGTTTGGTCGGGTTCTTGGGCAGTGCAATGCCTGTGGAGTACTGGAAGTTTGGCTTGATTCATGCAGCATGGCGGATTGTGGCAGTTGACTGTGGTGAAAGGATCTAATGTACAGCAGGTTACTTTGGTAGTGGGAGGGGCTGCAGTGTATTTGCGGGAGCTACATCACTGGTCCAATAACTAAAAGAAATGGAGAAAAAAAAAAAAAGGGCAGTTTAATTGGCATGCCTCTGCTGTATAGATCTAGAGTGACTCTTTGTTTTCGGGCAGGGTGGTGCAGATATTTAAAGTAATAAAGATCTTGGATTGTGAAATGACCGTAGGTGTTGGTGGAGTAGGATGATGGTACCTTTTCATTAAGCTTGCTTTTAAGGTGCAGTGACTGTTTTTTTCGTGGGCTCGCGTGTGAGCCAAGTAATGGGCTGATGCTGCTCATGCATGAGAAGTCATAACAGCCTGGATAGATTTGCCTCATATTGTGGTCCAGTTATATAAAATGGTGGTTTTCTGGCTAAGGGCTCTTCCTCAATGGTGGCATGAGGACAATAATGACAGACAGTTCATATTACTGTGTGGGATTGTGAGGGTTTTGTGAACTTTTCCCTCATTTAGTTCATTGGGGGAGTTGCGCTATGGAAGTAACTTTTGTGTGGATTCTCCACAGTGTGGAGGTAAGGCGCCGTAGCTGTTCACGGGCTTACAGACCATCCGGTGACTTGATTGAAATATTAATCTTCATTAAGGCCAACAGGGGAAATTCAACTGGCAAGCATGAATAGAAACCCTTCAGCACAAATTATTTTATAGTGGTAGTATTCTTTAGGTTTTAGATCTTAAATGGAATTTCATAGGTCACAATAATCTCAGTAACTGTTATGTTTGTAATATTTTAACAACTTACAATATCTCACCAACCACTCGGGTTGATTGCATACTGTTGGCGGCATTTTCTTCAGCTAGCTGAGAGCTTTCATATGAGATTAAGGAGTCTTGTCAGTGTTACTTAGTCTTGGAGATATTTAGAAAATATAAACATTGTAGTAAATAAATTAATATCATAAAAATAACAGTTAAAGGGTCGGATGCCCATCTTTGTTTTGGGGTTATTGGGGCAGGGTTGCAGGGCTGTATGCATGCAGGGAATGAATTGGTAAGCCCTATACTTTAAATGAGTAGGTATAGTAGTTCATTAAAGAGGGAACTGGTAAATGTCAGACATGAGAGGTAGGCATCTTAGCTGTATGTAGTCATGATTTGGTGTGTGGTATTTCTAACAGGACCTATGAAAGGGGAGGAGTGGTTTATTTTTATTACCCTGCTTGTTTTTCTTCCATCGCTAGGATGCAGAAAGTTGACAATTATAATGTGTAATGATCAGGTAAGAGGTGGAGCACTTACCAATGGCTCACTACAACTTTAATTAGGAAAATCACAAAATGGTTAAAATGTGATAGTGTATTTATAGAAATAGTCTTGCTTGAATAATATTATTCACCCTATTGATAGTATTCAATTTATTCATATTGAGGTGAGGGTTGACATAAAAAGGGGGGATCATAGTGATAAGATGTTTGATGCACAGTCACAGGAGATAGGGACAGAGGTTCATCTTTCTTCAGTTTTGTAAAGGCAAGTGGCTTATCTTATTTTCATTTGCAGATCATGGAGATATGGAACTGGAGTGGGCATCGGTTGGTGTCCTGAATGAAGGGGTCTGGAAAGAGGATGGAGGCTGCTTATATGGATGTCCTGATCCCTTGGGTGGTGCACAATGAGGTCATAGATGAGGTAATGCTGAGTGAGCAACTGCCAGTGCCCTGATGGAGGTGGATTTGAAAGATGGGGTCTTGGAATGCTGTGGCTGTAATTTGGAATAGGTGGGTATAGGTTGGGGCTTTCTCTTTACATATTAGAGGGTGTACTTTTGTCCTTTTCTTTGTAGGTGGTGGTGTGCCAATTACCAGTTGTGGTGATACACAGTGAATTTGCAGATGATAGAAGCAGTGGCAAGTGAGGAGGTTACACATGGGGAGCACAAGTGGGCAACAGTTACTGACAAAAGTAACTGTTTTTCAAAGTTGTTGAGTTTTGGAAGAGGATTTACACTGCTAGTCAGAGAAGGACAGGCATTTGAGTTTGTGATCTCAGGGTTAATTGGTTGTACAGTTTTTTCTATTAACTTTTCAGTATGTTAGATTAACATGAAAGTTGTCCCTGTTTTTGGGCATTTGCATTCAATAGTAAACGGGAGCAACAGCCATAGGTAAGATTTTGGATTCCCGCAGTGGGCTTGATGAGGTTACAGGTAATGCGTTTTATTTAGTGCTCATTAAGGTACATCAATGTGGACGGGGTTCAGGTAGGTAGAGTGCAGTCACAGCGCTCTTAGTATCATAGGAAGTTATTAGGTTACTGGCTTGGGTATGGTTACAAGCTAGACAAGTTCGGCTCTTTTTCTGCAAGTAGCACTTATCACTCTTGTCCAAGGGGATATGAGTCATGGGATAAAAAAAAAAGGAGGGGGGGGGTTGGTGCCATATTTTGGTGTAGAGTTTGGTGAACACGTGATGGGGTGGCAGGGGTCCTTGTCAGTGCCTCCATGTTAAGTAATTATTGGTATGTGTGCACATAGAACTTATTGTTTTTTCTTTTCTTTGCAAATTGCTGAAGTATCATGTGGTGGCTTGAAAAGGAGATTCGAAAGGTGATGTTTTCATAGGATGGATGTTCTTGCCACTAGACTGGGGCACAAGGAGGGTCTGAGTAATCATCTTAGTAAGGCATGTTATAGCTCTGTGTTGGTAGCTTTGGGGTGACAAGTTTGTCCCTTGAGTAGGTAGTGTTAATGTTATATACCAGGTTAAGGTTTACAGAATAGCACAAGGATCATTTCACTTGAGGTTGGGTTGAATTTTATAGATAGGGTTTTAGGAAACATGGTAGGTAGGTGGCTGTGTTGGGGTAATTTTAGAAACTGGGTGCGTTGTTACACGGGAGTTAGAAGGTTTAAAGGAAGCTTGGTTACAGGATAAGGCAGCTGTAGGACAGGTCTTAATTACATACTAGTGGTATAGGTAACATAAGGAAAGAGAGCTTTCGGGGGGAAAGGTCAGGGACAAACAGAGTTAAGAATGGTTTGGTAATGAGTGAGTTGGGGGTGTTTATGGCTGAGCACGTAGAGTACTTCATTGATGAGCATAGGTGAGTTTTCAGGAACTAGGTCAAGTGGTGCTGGTTTTCTACCATCTACGGTTAGGACATTAAAGTTTTGGAGTTAGACTATTCCCTATGGTAATTGAGTTGTTGCACATCCAGAACTGGGTAGTTGGTGGGCTAAGGTGATATGCTACAGTTGACAGGGTCTTGGGTATGAGACTTGATACTAGTTGTTTTGACTGGGTGTCGATTTTGAGTTCAAGGGTTTATAGTTTGTGGTTTTTGTTGTGGTTATAGGTTGTCAATCCGTTCAGGTTGAGCCATGATTTCAGCTTTGAAGGAAGTGGGCTAAAAGGGTATGTATTCTCTTGGTGTGGATGTTCCAGTGGTATCACAGTAATCCTACTTTATTTAGTTTCATTAGGGTGTGTTCAGTGATGGTATGGCAAGGTGGGTTTATGACAGGATTCTAAGGTGTTTTTGTTTTACAGATGATAGGTGGAAGGAAGGTGGCTTTGACAGGTGAGAGAGGGGATTGAGGTTGATGTCGGTTGATGGAGTGGTGTGAAAAGAGATCATGGTCTTCCAGCAAGGCAGTCACATATGGAATTGTTATATTTTCTTCCCAGTAGATACAACATAATGGTTTGTTTGCTTATTTTGGGTGGAGAGCATCAGGAGTGGAAGAAAAAGAAGAAAAAAAAAGGATCTTGTACCTACTTTAAAGAGCTCTCATTTGGTATGATGGTATGCAATAGGGTTTAATAACCAAATAGTATGGCTTGTTTTGTTGAGTTGCTAGAATGCCATGATGGCTGTTGAGCTGTTTTATTGCTTTTAAGGGATAGGTAGTGTGATGGCGGGATTGCTAGACAACAGGATTTTATGATACTATTTTGGTTATTTTAAGCAGTGAAATGGGGCTGGGATTAGGCATCATGCTTTGTTCTAGTTTTTGTGTGGTTTCAGATGACGGTGGGCTTTGTGTTGGTTGTCCAGTTGAAGGGTAATGATGGGGGAGTCATTAGAATTGTTATTGCTCTGGCATTAAGGAGAGCTCATTTGGTTATTACTGGATTGGTTGGTAAATGGGGTTGCAATTTGGTATGCAACAAATGGTAATGAAAGTGAGCGGTTACACTGCTTGATAAGTACTGATAAATGGTAATGGAAGTGAGCGGGTACGCTGCTTCATAAGTAGGTGAGTGGAGGTATGGACGCTGCTTACTGATCAGGATGAGCAGGTTTACGCTGTCCTGTCCTAAGATAATGTTACATGGATGTTATTTCATCTTTATCATGTTTGGTTGAAATGAATGAATATTGAGTAACATTTATGCTTATGGAAATTTAATAAAGGTCATCAAATGTCATTCGGTGTAATGTGTTTCTTGAAGGGGAATGGGACAAATGAGGTTTGGAAAAGACCATTTTGTTCAGGGACATCCTCAAGGTGGGGGGTTAGAATTGCAGGATTTGGGAGGATAGGGGTTAAATAGGAATGGATGAGGTTTGGGAGGAAGTGAGGTAGGGGTAGGGAGGGGATTAAAGGATGTTAGGCAAGTGTAACTGGATTAGGAGTCATAGTTTGGCGTGAACTTGTTACCCGGCCTACCTCCCTCTTTTTTGAGTAACATTTATTTTTATGGAAATTTAATAAAGGTCGTCAAATGTCATTCGGTGTAATGTGTTTCTTGAAGGGGACCAGGACAAAGGAACCTGCAAAAACAAAACACTAAGATGACAGGATTATTGAAAATATATTCATTTCAGAACACTCAATAAAAGGCAAATCTAAATGTCCATACTGCCAGCTAGGGATTAGGTATTAAAAGTAGAGAAAAGAAAATGGGCACTAAGTGAAATATGATAAATAAATTACTGACTAATCCTTCTGCTTCTGTTTACCAAACTGAAACAGGAAATAAAATTAACCATAGTGAAGGAGTGAGTTGTTTTCACTATGACCTTTGCAACTGTTTACTAAAGTTTGAAAATAGTGTAAAGTCAAATACAAGGAAATACAACAGAAGGATTGGGGGAGCCAAACAAAGAGAAGCAGGAGTTCAGTTTGTAGAATACTTCGGGCTTTCCAGTACAGTATATGCAACAAAAATACCCTCATACTCGAGTAAGAAAAGTAGTATCAGAACTGCTGAAGTATATAGTATTTAAAAACCTTCAGTTGGCCTTGTCACTAATGGCAAAGCTCCTAAAGCAGAAAACCCTCCCAATAACACTTTTACTACAAGCATCATTTTACCTCTGTAAGCAGTTACACATACAATAAAACAATCACAGAATGGAATGAAGACTTTTCTAAAAACAAAAGTATGACCTGAAGCAGAGGCTACGCCTTAGGTCTGTAAGTAATAAATCTCACTGAATGTGAATGCATTATTCTCTAACACCATTTTCATCAATAAACATAGAAAATCAATGTGCCTAGAGTCATGCGTGCTCTTACTTAATAGTGCTCTTTTGACCATCTGAATACCTTCGTAATTTGGTATACTGGTAAAATCATCTTTAACATATCTTTTTACCAGTATACCAAATTACGAAGGTTTTCAGATTTTTATGAATTATTAGGTAATGGGTGATATGAGTATTTAATTTAATTGAATATGCATTTTTATAGTCATTATAACATTTAGTTGTTTTTAGTAATATGAATGTAAGCAGACTTAATCGGTTTATTTAATTGGCATATTCAATGCAATCATGTTGCTTAGCAACATTTAATGCTTTTTCAGTTGACTGGATGAAACTGTTACAAGGTGTTTAAAAGCTGGTTAGAGTTTTTTACTTTGATAATAGGTCTGAAGAAGCTACATGCGAAAGCGCTTACCTGTTCTTTATTTTTACTATTTTATTAAAGCTTTGGAACCACCTCTACTGTGAACAACTGGTGTGTTTTTGACTTTTCTACAATTTAAATTTATTAAGTCCCATGATAAATAGCCATTCAGGTGAAATCAGTCTAAATAATATCAATGAATTACTAAAATAAATGGATTAAATATGAGTTTAAAATATATATAACTATGTTAAGAAAATAGTCAAAAATTGCCAGGGACATCTTTTACAGACTTCATTAAAAGACATGTAATAAACAATCTGAAATCACAATTGCGGAATGTATTAAAATAACACGTTGCTGTATTAAGTAAAACTAATGAAGATCTACAAAGAGTATATGGTTTGAAAACAGAGAAAAAAAACAGCACATTGTAAACAGCTTAAACCCATTAGGCCATAATACAATAAACAGGGCAAGTGAGATAATCTCATTGCAATGCTCTTAGCTGTATTATACTTCTGATGCTAATTAATGGGATAATCGGAAACAAATAGCAGACTTCATCGGGCAAAATAGTGCAGTGACAGGCAGGCAGATGCTAGTTCAGAGACTCAAGTAGTATTAGTGGAAAAGGAGAGAGGTATGCATTGCATGCAAATGGTTGCATAATGATATGCAGTTGTGTGTCAACATGCTAAATTCACCCATTACATATATAAGTGATGAAATCAAGCATGGCAATGTGATTTAGAAATGTATACAATTTGTGTGATGAGCATACCTCTCACTGTCCAGATTTTTGCAGAATGTCCAAATTTTTGCCTTACATTTTTGGTCTGTTCCTCATAAAATTTGTGGTTTTCTGGCAAGTTTGAAGTTACTAAATAATACTAAATAATGACAGACATTTGAGTCTCAGATTTCATACCCTTCAGAAAATCCATAATAATGTAAGTTTTTGGGAACAATAGTTAACATCTGTTCCTATTTTTTTGGTCTTTCTCCCCCCATTATTTCTGGCTTTAGCCAGACTTCTTGCACTGACAGGATGAGAGGTATGGTGATGGTCAGTGGCAATCATCTTAGCTATACACTACCATTTTTTGGTGAGCAGGTATATGACATACACTAAGATGTTAGGTGTATCATTTATATTAACTGATCAGCACGTTAGTGGTTACTTTGGAACCCAGTGTCCATGATGCTGAAATTTGCCACACTCTGCATTGCATAAGAATCTGTGAGTAGTTATGATAGCTTCACCTCCATGACATGGGCATGGTTAACTGCTACCATATGACTAAAGATATAATAAAAATGTTAACAGCCATGTTCCATCCTCACATTGGATCAAGAGGGATGTGTAGACTGTCTGTCCTAGTGGACATTAAGGTTTATGCAACATTGACCATCCATGCTATGTTCAGCTTCTGACTGAGGACATACCAGGGTTTTGCAGACCTCAACCTCACAAATCCTACAGCAGTTCCTACATATTATGCTGATGCTCGTGAAAAAGCATATTTGGTTTCTGTGGACAAAAAAGGAGGGAGTCACCACTTTGGGATACTCAGCAACAAAGCTCATTTCTTTGAAGTCTGGAGAACCATTCACTGCCTGCACCCACACTGCAATCAAGGTTGAGCTGCTCTGCATGACATCCTGCATATCAAAGAGAAGTGGTTTCACTCCATCAACTGTCAGGTGGTGTGTGGCACATAGAGTATTATATACACTATGCATGTGTGCCATCCAGGCAGCTTCCATGATTCCCACTTCTGGCACATGTAACCTCTACCAGCAATCCATACAGAGGGAATTAACAGGGGGGCAACTGGTTGGTGAACACAATGCCAACTCTAGACGCAAGAAAGGTCCAGCTCAATAGACTTAGGTAGGAGGTTACTCATAGTGGTGTTTGCTGTTGTGTGTTTCAAGTAATTCAACATATTCCCTGGTGCACTGAGTGATGAACCCCATCCAGAGCCCCCAGATAGTGGCAGAGATGGTGTACAACACCTCACAACTGTATGGCTGTCTCAGGAACAGTGCTGCCATATGTGCAAATCAGCCATATACACCTGCAGGGCACAACTATTCATTGCTTTAGCTGTGGAGGTGAGCTCCCAGCAGTGACAGGGATACCCTAAATGCTGCTATATTCAATGCCATTTCCATCATTCACTCTGACATTCCCTGCAATGGTTGGAGTCTTTACACAGCACACACAGCACACTGTCCAGCTCTGACATGGTATAATTAGCATCTGACTGTGGATGGCTCATAGCCCTATACATCAACTGATCCATGCCACAGATGCCTCAGGGCATCAATGGCCACTAATATAACATAAATGACATAAATACACACCTTGAAGGCAGTGTAGCTCTGTGATGTTGGCCTCACTGGTGCTGAGTGTGTGTCATGTATATGTGTAGTACTCATTTGGATGGAATGACCAACAGTAAACAAAGATAATGCAAAGGGTCCATGATAGCCTTCCACAATCTCCTCAGCTGTGTGAGTGAGAACTTTTACCACCACTGTTAATACTGTTAGCAGTACCACTCCATTCTTAGACTGTGCCAGGTGAACAGTGCTATCATCATTGGCCTCTATAAACATGCTTTCATCAAGCATTTGTACACTTGTACTGCCAGGTCATCTTCCAGTGGATCCTGTGAAAACATGCCAATGTGTAATCTGGTACATGTGTGACTCCCACCATGATTTATTAGACAGATTGCTATATACCAAGTGTATACATAGCCTATGAACATATATCTGCCTTATGGTACAGGATATCTCTGAGCACCCAATGACCCAGGGTAAGAGAAATGCAGAATGAGATGTCTAGGCAAAAAAGGTTCTAGGCAATGTAATTTTGGAATGGCATGTAATACTACTTACCTGATGAATCCCTTTTAGATACATGGATGCTGGTACCCTGTGTTGCACATGACCTCAATCCCAACCCTGATATCACTGCATGACATTAATGCAAATGGTCATGTGTGAGTACACCAGACCAATGTGCTAGACAATATCCTGCAGGAGTGTGATTTGTTACTACTCAACAGAAACCCAAGCAGTCTCTCCCAACCCAGCACTGCTATCAAAACTACCAGTAGGTATCAATGTCCACTCAGTGTCACCACTGAAGGATAGAAGGAAGACTTTGGTGTCTGTGAGCTAATGATGTTTTGGGAACACAATGCCCAGTGATTTACCAGTCCCTGGCTTTAGCTTGGGACTTGTTCTTGGCATTGAGGATCATGTCAGTGACCATGCAATGCATCTGCTGCAATGTTTGTTTTAACTATTCACAGCATTGAAGTTCTGTATCAGTATCCTGCCACATCTGCTCCCACAAGACTATGTCAGAGATTCTCCTATGATCAGTGAGTAGGACTTGCAGCAGCACATCAGTCTTCTTTGGGATGAATTTTTCCAGATGCTGCCATTCTTTTGCTACCATGATAGTTCAGGTACTTTTGTAGGTGTACACATTGGTCATTGTCTGTATACAGAACTGTGTATGTCAGCCAACACCTGCTACCTCACTGTCCCTACTACCCCTTTGAGGGTATGGTTATGAGTTAACCATTCTGACCCTGTGCTGTAGTATGGCACATAAACACAAATTGCATCACACCCCTGGCACGGCCATTTCAATGTCAGCACATGCAATATTCTACTATGTAACAGCCCTGAAACTTGGATCAGTACCTGCAATGTGATGTGCATTGCCAGAAATCTTGTCTGCTGTCACCTTCTTTGAATGTTGGTGTACTCCAATACCCTCTCTCTTCTGTAGTCTGTGTTTCTCTCTGTAGCATGGTCTCCTACAAAATGGCAACCATATCTTTCATGATGCTATAACATGAATCATAGCACAGATGTGATACTAATGATGTGAGTTTGTGGGATTGTCTCTGAATCAGGGCTATAAAAAATGATTTAACATTGACATCTAGCAAGACATGTATGGCTGTGGAGCCTGAACTTGCTATTAAAGATAGGCATTATGTTAATTACAATGGTCATCTCGCTACCAAGTTATTGATCATGGCCATGCTGCAACATGTAGGTCACACTGGATGTGCATGCCTTTGGAGTCTGACTTTGTTACTGTCACCCTCACCCACACTATGTTCCGCATGAGGGACTGTGCTAAGACTACACGAAATTATGGTTCAGACAAACCATGTAACAAAAAATCACTTAATTTATTAGTTCCATGGCAAAATAAAAATGTTTTAGTACCACAACAAGTACAAATATATTCCACAGCAAATAAAACAGAATCAAGTATGAAGCATTTTTCGTCTGTTGTATTAACCAGACTTCATCAGATACATTTAATTCTGCAGAAAATCCTCTTTTTGAACTTTACTAATTAAATCACATGACTCCCAAACCATTAAATAACACAATTAAGTCAATTAGGGCATTTGTTTTCTTATATTACCCCATTCTTTCTTGTTTTTTTATTTATTTTATTTTACATTTATTTTATTTTACATTTGTTAACCGGGCTAGTCCAACTGGATACATGTCCATTTTCAGTGGAAGCCCGGGGAGAAAAGCTCCTCTACAGTACTACTATAGTAAGACTAAAACAAAAACTTTATCAGAATATATCAGCATATACAAATAATATCTAATAACATATACTTTAAACCATCTGTTAGAATTAAGAACATTTGAGTACAAATATGAGGTACAGTAAGAAGTCTCTCTATTACTTAGAAAAGTGTACAATATGACAGTAAAGATAAAGTACCTAGTTAGTCTAATACAACTTTAAAAGAAGATGGAAAGTAGAGATTTAGTTCCTTTATTAGAAGTGAGGTAATAGAAACAGCTTTGTAGAGAGTTATGTAGAGAGTTAGATATATGCTCTGTTAACTGCATGTTAAAACAAATATATATGTATGTAAGTTTAAAATAAAACCTTTAAAAAACATACAATATATAAAAACATATGATAAATTACTTTTTAAAAACTACTCAATCAGGTATTTTATCGCATCAAGCTTTTAAGTTTTAACACACAAGTGATCGAATACACTTCATTCAACCCTGGTAGATGACAAGAGTCAAATCTCAATTGCCATAACAATTCAAGTTTTTCTAAAAACACACTTGATGGGCCGCTCCTTTCATTTATTTAAATATGGTCAATAGCCCTAAATTAAAAAAAAAGTGGTTAGGATATCCCACACAGTGTCTAGCCAGGGCATTGTCTTGTTTTTGCTTATTAATAGCATAAACATGCTCATATACTCTATCACGTAACCTATGGTCCGTTTTCCCAATATAAAAAGCTGGACATATCTGGCACTGGGCTAAGTAAATAATAGATTTCAAATTACAGTTGTATTTACTCTTAGCCGAGTAATTTTCTAGCTCTAACTGTGTATCTCTCTCCTATTGCAACATGTTTACATTGGTTACACATTTCGCATCGATACGTTCCTGCATTCCTTAATAGAGTAAGATGGCACTTTTTTGCAGACTCATTGTACCATAGACCTGAAAAGTATAGTTATACATGTAGTCTGCTGTCATAGTTATGTTGTGCTCATTAATGTGCTTTTTGTGTTTTGCACTAGAGGAAGAAATAGCAGCAAATAACCCCATCTGCCAAAGGAGGCAGACCAGGCTCTCCAAGCAGAAGGGTAAGTGTATTGCTGCCTTCATTTTATTAGTTCTTAACTTGATTACCGCAGCATTTATTGTTTTTACTTATTAGCATTTTACTAGTTCACTATTACCTACTGTTTACCAGTGATCTAGAGTGCAATTTTCATCCATTTGTACTGTGCTGTTTTACACTGTATCCATTATCCCTGCATTTGCCATATATATAACAACTGTACTGAACCTGCTTACCACAGCAGTGTGACATTTTTCTTTTCTTTTCATTTGCTTATTATACCATTATTTATTTGTTTCTTGCCTATGCAGGATTTCTTAGTCATAAACATATAATCTGGACGACTGTAATGGGTACTTACCAAGGATGCAATCCAGGAAGCCATTAAGGAGCATAGCTCAATTCCTCCACAGTTAACTGACTTGTTTAAGGTTACATAGCAGGCAAATGAAGGTGAATGGATTCAAACCCTATGCCTTTGGTTCAGGATAAAGCTCATTAACAAGTCAGACCTTTAGTCCTCTGTGTTAACTGCCAGACAAACTGCAAATCTGAAACTGTGCCAGTTATCCATGTATATGCTATGCTGTGCATGGACACTCTATATAACCTGTTCACTATAGCAATCAGCATTTTATTTACTTATTTACTTATTTTTTGTGTAATAATTTCATCAGTGCTTGTCTTTGCATGGTGCTTTTCAGCCATAAACTCTGCAACTGTCCCACATACTTGTGACAGTTACACTGCTGTTCATATATCCTGATGTTATCCTCAGTCATATGATCGGTATTTCATTGTTATGCTGACTGTTGTTTCTCCTTCCAAGGCTTGCCCCAGTAAAGTGTACACATTACGCTAATTGTTTCTTTCATCTCTTCTTCTCTCTTGTTCATTACTCTTGATTATGCTGCTTTAGTATTTTTTTTTTTTTTTCATTTTTTTTTGATTATGCTGCTTTAGTATTTTTTTTTTTTTTTTTTTTTTTTTTTTTTCTGCAGGATTAGATATGGAGTAAGTAGTAGTAAAACATCAGACACCATGTTCTGCATGAACCACCACACCAAATGCAGTCCTTGTTCATGATGCTTTGCAGAGCAATAAAGGTTATCCTGTTGAAGGCAACCTGGAAGGCTCACTTGTGGCCTCCAGTCCTGCTTCTCTGGCAAGTAGGAAAGGCTCTGCCTCAGAAGGCATCATGAAGAGGCAACCTCTCCCCCCCTTCTGGATCACTTGGCACAAGGATCAGTGGCTGATGAAGACTGATATGGACTAGCAGCTTCCTTATGTGATTGGTTGAGCCACATGGCCACCTGGCCCAGATTATCATGCCACCAGTGGCAGAGCCCCCCAACCCAATGTCAGCTACAGCTGTGACTGACTTCTGAGTAAGTTCCCATCTGGGATAGCTTGGCAGACTGTCCTCCTACCAGCCTATTCCACACAATGGCTTTCTACTTTCTTGTATATCACTCACTCCCTCTCCCTTCTTTGTAGTCCAGTCCCCCACATCACCAGCTGTCTGTGTATCTCCACTCTGCCCTCACTTTGTGTCAGTACCTCCTGTAACAGTCTTTGTGTTGTAGGATTTTGTGGTGCCCCTACTGGCATCATTATAGCCTCCTTTTTAAGTAAAACTTCTTCTTGATTCTGTTGCCTTGTAAATTCATTTTCAAAAAAAAAAAGAAAGACACCTTTGCCAAAAAAATATATGCACGTCTTCCATCACCATCCTACCAATCTTCCTTTCCCTTTGTCCTTGGGCTGCCCCTGCTTGCTACTCCCATTCTGATTCTCCTATTCACTCTCATCACACCTTATCCTTCCATTTATAAATAAAATCATTTGGGCTTTGCTATGCAGCCTTTGTAAGTATCGTCAGATGTTCCCCTATTGCAGCTATGTGGCACTTCAATATACATGTGACCACACATAGCATCTGGCATGTTACTTGCATACTGATGTCTTACTTTGTTTCTTTCTGAGTACCCCCATTTTGACCAGGAGGTAATGTCCCTCTAACTTACATATTCAGGAAAGCTCTCTTGGCTTTGACAGGCTATCAACATCCACCCTGCAGTCTAATTTAACTTTATCTATTACCAAAACAAACATATTTCTTAAAACTGGAGCATTCCATGTCATGTGTAAATAATGTATTTCTCTTTTTCATCATCCTAATAGCATTAAAATGCTCATAAAGTTTCTGCAGTGGTCCCAACTGAAGGATTTTGCTGTGCATACTATTACAGAAGAATTATAGTTGTAAAAAGTCATCATCTCCAAAAACTTCTGCAGTTAAGAGGATGCCTGACAATGATAGATTCCATTAGGCTTTTGAACCATCCTCAGAATGTTTTTCTCTATTGATCTCTACAGCAGAAAATACACATTTCAGCCTGTTCTCTTTGTGAACTTAGGTGTTAACACCCATCACCTTTGTAAAGCTATTATTCCCCCAAATAATCTTCCAGTTGTTTGTGATACCGTTGTTTTAAAATTTGCATACCCTGCTGTATAAATCATACAAAATACAGGATTAGTTTCTCTGTCTTCCTTCCCTGAATCAGAGACAGCAGTTGTTTGCAATGCAATGGACTGAAGCATGGGTTGGTATTCAGTAACAGTGCATTCTTGCATTATTTATACAGATATCACTACAACAGAATTTGTCTGATAAACTCTTTGAATTAACATTTTAGGGAGCAACTGTACATGGCAAAAATACTGCCCTGGCTGATCAGTCTGGACAACCTCATAAACTGACCAGTTAGCACATTTGTCTTTCCTTACTATGGATGACAAACTGAATTATTTAGGTAACAGTTTACAAAGGAAAGCCTTAGTATCCACATTAAATGAAGCTTCAGCATCTAAAAACTGTATCAGTTCATATCAAACACTCAGTGAGTTTCAAAAATCTGGTGCACGTGTTCAGCCTCTTTAACAGGAGCAACTGACCTAAATAAAATTACAGATAAAAAGGTAAGTCATCAATAAAATGAATGTGAATTTTAACACACTTAAATAATTCATTTTTGTCGAAAGAAAAGTGTTCTGGCACTTTGCCAGAACCAACTGTGTAAAAGTAGGGGCCATAACCTCCTTAGCTACAATTTTGACTTTTTTGAAAGACCTGCATTAAAAAAACAAAGTAGTTATTTTCCAAAACACATTTTAGCAAGTGTAAAGTACCCATTCAAATGCATTACACTTAACTAAAACTTCTTTGACAAAACCAGCTCCTTGGTCAAGTGATATATTGGTTTATAGCAACACCATATCCACACTTGATAAACTCGGATTGCTGCTGAAGGATTTTAAGTTATCTCTAATTTTTGTAAAATGTCCCATGATTTTTTTTAAATAGAGGGCAAGCGTTCAACCAATTCATTAAATTCAATATCCAAAAGTAAAGCTGGCTCTTTCAATTTTGGAGCCCATTGCAAGCACAGTTGGATGCAAACTTGGATATTGATTATCTCTGTATATTTTTGATAGCCTAAAAAGAGAACAGAGTCTAGAATGGATGCCTTTAAAAAAGAACTGGAGATCAAAAATATTAGTGCTAGCTTCAGATAATAAATCTAACAGCACATAAAGGAGCATTCAGAAAGGAACAGCCCAGTGCGAAGTGCTGCTTAATGTAATTGTATTTTTTAATATTTTGCCCCTTCATCGAGCATTACTAGATGTGCCTTAAAATGTTTTTTTCATGTAATTACAAAATATTTAGTTTACAGTTATATCTAGTCACTGTCCGTGACACCACAAACACTTAAAACACAAGTGGTTATGCAAAGTAACACTTTGTAATCCTTTTCTAAATATCCCTTGAGTCAATACACTTGTATGCCATATATATGGCATGTAAGTTCACTTCAAGGTATTTACCATGTCATCTAATATGGTGTTCCTTGATACAGTATATCCGTTAATGTTCATATCCTTCTTATCCCTTCTTATATCTGAAATAGTCACGCATTTCAGGTCAGGAAGTGCAGCGCTCTACAGTATATCCGTTAGTGTTATATCCTTCTTATCCCTTCTTATATCTTAAATAGTCACGCATTTCAGGTCAGGAAGTGCAGCGCTCTACAGTATATCCGTTAGTGTTATATCCTTCTTATCCCTTCTTATATCTTAAATAGTCACGCATTTCAGGTCAGGAAGTGCATCGCTCTCTCTTTATTGGAAACATTGTAAAAATGAGATGATGGAGATGAGAAAGGAGGCTGCTAATATCATTCTTGCCTACAGTTTCAAAAATAATCAGTGGAGGAATTAGTGCAAGATTAATGTTTTGTGCAAAAAATGAATTCGCTAAGATTCTCCTAAGCATGAACTGGGTAGCTTATAAATTATGGACAGAGGTAGCTTACAAAGTATTGTCAGAGGCAGATTATAAATGCCTGGCCCACAATGTTCTGTTTGGGTACAAGATATCATTATTCCTTTGGAAAACGTGTTTAGGTTTAGAAACGCCCCCTGTGTCATTAGCTTAGTAACAATCTATGAATCTATGGATCTATGCATCTATGCCTGATGTAGCTGCTTTTATTGCCATGTTTTCATATCTTACAAAATATACTTGAGGTCTGGCTATGTGTAAAAAGCTTTAAGTCACTTAAAGTATCTGTATGCATACAGAAGAAGAACATTGTTGATTATTTCTTCACTGACATAGAAATAGAAAAAGTATTATTATCCACCTCACTGAGCATATTAAATGGAAAAAAACAGTGAGATTAGGAAGTGTTTCCTTTTTTTCCCCACTATTGTGAGATCTCAGAGTTCAGAGGGACTCAATGGTCCATGTTTTGATGAGTGATAGAACAGGTGTCATAATTCTTTCAGTGACTTATCTTATATTCATGCACACACACACACACACACACACACACACACACACACACACACACACACACACACACACACACACACACATATACATATTCACATGTACAAGAGGTTCAATTTCATATTCAAACTGACAAGTGATATTTGAATGTCATTGTTGAAGAACATGAAAACTGAAGCTATTTTGAACTGAGATCATTAATTTCATTGTCTGCTGCCTTGTGTTAATCCCCTAGGTTATGTTCATAACAGCATATGCTCCATGTATTGTGCATGCTAGTGCCTGGGTATGTCATTACAAAATATGTAACTAAAACAAATGTTAGTCTAAAAAAGTGACTATCTCTAAAAATGGATATTTTTACTTTAAATTTTTTCTTACAACTGGCTTTCAAGAAATGCTGTTTGAAAGCTTGCTTCAAAAGATATTTTTGGTCCAAAAGGTTATCCACATTGCTTGTCACTGCTGTTAACAGCTTGGATCCATAGCACTGTATCACTCCATCCAAGATTGAAGGTCAGGAAAACTTAAGCATGACCTTCTAGTAATGTAATGCGTTACAGAAAAAAATAATCTGGTTGAATCCATTTCTGTTTACTAAGGGTAACTGTACAGGCAGCTTCTTTCTTAAGTGATTACAGGACTTTAGCAATAACGACAAGAAACACAGCTCTAACGTGAAAGTGTGAGAAAGCAAACAGTGCACCTACATTCAGGAATTAGTTAATCTAAATCTATATCTACTGCAAAAAGGATAATGGTTTTCTCCAACAGTTTTAGTAACCTAAAAATTTATTTGTAGGAGATAATGTGTTATAGAGTTTGAGGAGACAGAAGAGAAAAAGAAAATATGACAAATCCAAAAACGTATACACTACAAGGAAATGCAAATTAATGTCAAGTTGTGGAAAACAGTACTATTTACAGGTACACGCCAAATACCTTCTTCAATACTATTTTTTAAAAAAATGCACCAGACTCACAAGAGTTTA
Organism: Protopterus annectens; assembly: GCF_019279795.1. Classification (NCBI taxonomy): domain Eukaryota; kingdom Metazoa; phylum Chordata; order Ceratodontiformes; family Protopteridae; genus Protopterus; species Protopterus annectens. The sequence goes on along the minus strand of NC_056731.1, from coordinate 873,877,950 downwards.
TATAATGCTGTGACCACTTATTTAAACTGACATCTTATAAACAGTCAGACTTTTTCTAAATGTTCTATGAAAGGTAGTACCCTAAATTGCTGTGCTGTCCAGTGAGTCAAACTCTCTTTCTGCAGCTCTGATTAAGACTGAGCAAAGCAGTTAAAATGTTAAACTAAAAAAAAATAATAAGCTAGTTATGTGACTACAGCAGAAGTAATACCCAGGAAGTGCAATAGAAAAAACAAAAAAACTCATTCTGAGGGTAATAAAGATTATTCCAAAGACATGCATCTGGAGCATTTCTCCCCGGGCCTCCGCTGAAAACAGGCTCTGTGGAACCTAGTCGGACATTCCCGGTCAACAAATGTTAAATAAATAAATAAAATAAAGATAATGGGTGAGATTAAGGAAGGCCAGTATAAGGCACTGTGGAGTAGAGGTCTGCAACATTAACATATAGTCATATGTGGCCTCTAGGAAGGGGAAATGCAAAACCCAGATGTGGCATTGTATAATATGACTGGTAAGGCACACTAATCAGCCCACCCCACCTTAACGTCTGAGGTCCAGATCATAAACAGTGACAATATGCAGCTGTTCAATGTACCATGCAGTGCTGATATGGTCTGTTTTTGTACTGTGATGTAGTGTGGCTTCAGAGTCCGTGAAGTGCAGGATTAATGAAAAACTGATGGACAGATAAATAACCTCCTCATCCTATGGCAGAAAAAAATCAGAATGGCAAGAAAGTCCTTGAAATCCAACCATATCATACAAGAGGGAGACAGAGAGTCTGCAGTGGTTATCCAGAACCATGTAAACTATAGTGCTAAAGTTAAGATGATATATACTACTAACAACTGACTGAGGATGCAGATCAACAGTACAAAAAAGATCTGAAAAACTATATTAAATTCTTCCCAGATTACACCCAGTGCAAAGTAACTGATCTCATTCCAAATCAGCACAGAGCAAGAGTTTTCTACATACTACCAAAAAATCCATAACCAGAGAAATCCAGGAAGGCCAGTAGTATCTGGCAAATGAACCTTAACAGAAGGGATGTCTGGGTTTCTGGAGAAAATTCTGAACCAATAGTCAATGAAAGGGACAACTGTATTCAAGATACCACTCAGTTTCTTCGCATTCTGCCAGGTTATTGTGACCTACCACCTAACACTGTTTTAGTCACTCTACATAAACATCCCTCATAAGATGCCATTGTTGTCTGTCTGAAGTACAAGAGAAAGCAGATCATGACATTACTCCAGGTATAGTACACCAACTTATAGAATTTATTTTGACATATAACAACTTTAATGGAAAGCATTATGTTCAGACTATGAGCACTCCAATGGGCTTCAGAACTGCTCCACACAATGCTATCCTCTTCCTGACAAAACAAAAAGAGGAATTTCTACAACACACATGCACAGACTACTCACTTATTTCCATTTTATTGATGATTTATTTATAATTTGAACACATAGCATGAACATCCTCAAGGAATTCCAGCAAGGACTTAACATAATTGATCTATTTATTAAACTCTCCTTGGAGTATTTGATTTAAAGTGTAGCTTTCATTGATACTAAGGTTACTATACACAATTAGACATTACAGACATGTGTTTACTGGAAACTAACTGACAGACATATATATCCGCACAGAAGCAGTAATCCAAAAACACAAAGAAGACAATTATTGAGAGCCAAGCAATTTGATATCACTGCATTTTTTCAGTGAAGCAGAAAGAGGGACACAGTTGGTGCAGCTGAAATGAGCCATGCTTGCTGAAGGCCGCTCTGCCAGTGAGTTTTACAGGGCAACATAAAAAGAAGAATGCCTGTGACAGATTTCTGCTAGTAACAACAGATCATTCAAAACTTAAACATACTCAATTACAACACAATGGCCCTTCAACCAATGTTCAGTGAGGATGACAAGTTCAGAAACATTTTCAATCACTCCCACTATGCTAGCAATAATGTCCAAAAGGGTGTGTGTTATTTATGTAAATAATATCTGCCACTGGGTGTTCTGAGGCCCAGGCAGGGGGCCTCTACACCCATGGAAGGGCACTATTTACACAATAACACATTCCCTGGAGGGCATTATTATTCTTAAAGAATGGACTATGTGTTAAACTGTTTTGTATTTTTTTTATTTTATATATATATATATATATATATATATATATATATATATATATATATATATATATATATATATATATATATATATATATATATATGTGTGTGTGTGTGTGTGTGTGTGTGTGTGTGTGTGTGTGTGTGTGTGTGTGTGTGTGTGTGTGTGTGTGTGTGTGTGTGTGTGTGTGTATGTATCTCTACATATATATATGTTTACTATCAAATTCTTGCACCTGACAAGTGTGAGTGTTCATGTTTCTTACCCGAAATGTTGGAAATTAAATATATGAGCATGCACATAATGAATGAGGTATTTAAGGAAAGTCAACAACTCAGGAATGTTGACTTTACCAAAAATACCACACTTCTGGTCATGAGCTACTTATATATACAAACACTGAGAATGCACTACAGTGATGGAAAGGGTACATTTCCCGATCCCCACTATAGTGCGATCTGCATTCAAAATGTTGAAACCACAACAGTGACTGATAGTATGCATTTGCTGTTGTGACCTCAGCATTTTTTTTTGCTCAATTAAAATGTTGAATCCATGCTTTTGGGATTACATGTTTACACATAGCAGATGCAAGATTTTGATAGTAATATATATATATATATATATATATTGTTGTGTCTTTCGGCTTTTTCCCGGTTAGGGGTCGCCACAGTGGAACTCCGGTCTGCTAATGATTGGCCGTTGATTTTTACGTGCTGAGTTGCCAGCCCTAACGCACAACCTTCAACGAAGGTACGCCCATTCACGCATGTCTCCACACAGAAGACGCTCTAGCTGAGAATTGAACCAGTCAGCGTCTTACTGTGAGGCGACAACGCTACCGCAGCACCACCACCGCGGGATTTTTTATATATATATATATATATATATATATATATATCACTTTATAATCTTGAAATACTAAAATACTGAATTTTAGTATCTTGAGACTATGAAGCTGAAAATTAAAAAAAACAACAATCTACAACCCCGAAATTTAAAATCGCAATCATATACATACACACACCACCACACAAACAAGCACACAAACACCTACCTAACTGCACTACAACAAACAAAACAGCACACACAAAAACATCATATCAAACAAACACACCTACCCTACCTATAAGTAGGGGGGGCAAACCCCCTGCACCCCCATGTGATGGGCTGTGCCTCCCACACCCCCGCTACTTATATATACTAACTCCGAGGTTGCACTAAACACACAAACACATAAAACCCACCACTACACACTCAAATACACTAAAATCCCTACCCAATACCCTTACAAAAACACCACTTACCTGAATCCCCAGCTAAATCCACAAACCGCACTGCACATCATGAACATGCCAACACAACTGTGGATTTAACATTTCCGTATTTAATATTATGCAGTTTTGTGTAACTACATTTTTGGCTTTATAGTCTTGAGATACTAAAATTCGGTATTTTAGTATTTTGAGATTATAAACTGAAACTATATATATATATATATATATATATATATATATATATTTAATATTTTTGTTGCAAAATAATTCCTCCAGCTAAGGTTTCTAACTTGCTGTCGTATATATATAAATGCTGCTGAAGGATATATTTTATATCCAAAATATAAGTTTGGTAATTATGTCTATACAGACACACACACACACACACACACACACACACACACACACACACACACACACACACACACACACAAAAACTTAGAAGTAGTTTACCTTTAAAAACACACATGATTAAACTCGGTTAATAATGCCAGCCAATGTCCAGATTTCACAGAATTCCAGATTTTTTGCCTCATTTACTTATTTATTTTTTTGCTTGTTTATTGGTTCCTCATAAAATTTGAGCTTTTCTAGCAAATCATTGTGGGTTAAAGTCACCAAATTACATACATTTGAGTTTCAGACTTCATTTCCTTCAAAAAAATGCTTGCTAACACCAACCCTGTTATTCTAGCAATTTCTAATTTTATAAGAGCAATACTTAAAATCTGTCTATTTTTGAGCCATTGTCACCCCATTATTTTAGGATTTATCCAAATTTCTTGAGCCAAGAGGTTAAGAGGTATGCATACCTCTTAATTTCAAATAACTGCTGCAACCACTAACTGATCGATCTCTCTCTCTATCTCTCTCTCTCTCTCTCTCTCTGTCATTCACACACACACACACGCGCACACACACACACACACACACACACACACACACACACACACACACACACACACACACACACACACACACACACACACACACACACACACACACACACACACTTCCACTTTCATGCACGCAAGCAGTCATACACTCACACATGCAGATAGAAACGTAAGTGCACACATTCACACACACATACCCCACACATTTTTCTGTTTTTTTTAATTATCTGTTTTTTTTTTTTTTATTTTACACTTGTTAAATGGCAAATGCTCAGTTTAGTGAGTATAAGAGATGGTGGCCATTAGCTTTCTTATAGTCTGAGATCCACAGCTACATTTCATTTGTGTAAGATACAGTCACACAGCTTGTTAGTGGAACAGTGATGACAATTCAGGCTGGCCACTCCTTATTACAAACATTGATGTAGAAGATTATGAGAACGAAGAGGTCCAGTTGCTGTAATGTTTTGTATGGCAGGTTTCACCTACACATTCCAACAAAGCTTCATTCAAGCGAGACCAGCTCCATGAACTGTATACCTTTCACCTGTTGTATATACTTTAGGTCGTATCGCATACTGTTAGTACAGTTGCTGTTGTGGGGTACAAAAATGGGTGAAGGGGCAAATGACGCCCCTTCCTAAGGACCATGAGCTTGCTGTAAGTTTGTATGAATGCTGTCAGTGAAAGAAAGTTAATCTCTCTGTATGTACTAGTCCTACAAAGATGGACATAATATATTATTTCATACAGGTTCATCGAAAGGAAAATGACAAGAGAAAAGACAAAGGAGGACATGAGAGATTTCAACTAAATAAGGTAAGACAGAATACAAGCAGAAATTATGTACTGAAAATTTTACAGAAGGACTCAAATGATGATATAGGAATCGAAAGATATTTGAAATAGTTAGGAAATATGGCATGCACTGGGATATTAGTGAATACATGGAGAAGCATCTCTTCAGAAGTGACAGAGGAAAAACACTCTATGGGCTTAGGAATGCAAGGCATAGATGTGAATATATTCTACTTACAGCTACTAGTTTAACAAACTATGTGGTACAGTAATAGTGAGACTTAAATGAGTATGCTAGTTGGAGTATATGAAATGGGATTCAGAAACAAGTTATGCAAAGTACAAAGCCCTAACATCATAAACCGTAGAAGTTATGCATATCAGTGATTGACAGACTGCTAAACAACAAAATACATGTTATATCAATGTATAAACAATGTTCCCAAAGGGAGTGAGTAAGCATCAGGTCATCCCTGAGCTCATGGTTTCATGCTAGTGATTTTCTGCACCAGCAAACAATGCAGACAGGACAAATAAAATAAGCTGCTGTATACAGAAGACGTTGCACTACAGGAAGACTCTGACCAGGAATTTCAAATGATAGGCAACTGAAATACAAAACTGAAGGCATGTGAGATGAAACTGTGTACAAACAAGACAATGCTCATGACAGTGAATAGGGGAAATTATAAGGAGCTAAAACCTGAGATAGAAGAGAAACAGTGGAACAGATAACAGCTTTGTGTATTTGGGAGATGTGTCTGAATAAATGGGAAGTATGAATGACAAGGTCAAAGGTAAATAAGAGGTGCTGCAGCCAACTGGCACACAGTTGTTAAGGGTACATGTGACAGAGAAATGCCAAAGAAACTGAAGAGAAAGGTGTACAGTCAGTGCTGCTGTATATCACAGAAACCTTGATTGCAAAGTCAGTGCAGATAAGGAAGCTTGAGGTGATGGAGATGAAGTGTCTGGCGGGAGTTGGGGGGGGTTGTAGGATGAGTCCAGTAGGACAGATAAAGAACTGAGGACATTAGAGAGGAATCCAAAGCAGTCCCAGATAGCTAGCAGGTGAAGGAGAACAAATTACAGTGGTTCAGTCATACGTGCAGGAAAGCAGAGATGATTTGATAAAACAGATTTGAGAGCGTTAGAAAGAACAAAACATGAGACAACGATTTGGTAAAGGTGGTGCTGTTACTGATCACAAATGAGGCTAATTTATTTCTCAGTCTGAAAGTAAAAAAATCCTTCCTTAATGCTGACCTAAACTTGTTACTAGTTCAGATATCCTGTTATCAGAACTTAGTAACATGAATCTTTATATAAATGCACAATTCTACATCAGTTCTTTCTACTTTGTACAGTATTCTCATCATATACAGTATGGGCTGTATCTGATCAAAAAAAATTGTAGAACAATATATATACTCAGGGAAAAATCTTGGTTCACTTGGAAAGCTAACCCTTCTCAAGTCGACAAATTTACTACTTACTATAGTCTGAAAAAGGAAACGACTATCGACAAACCAAGAAAAATAATTAGTTCATTAGAAAATTCCAAAATGCTAATCTAGGGGAAAAAAAAGTTTTAGAAGACTCTGAAACACCTTACATCATTCAGTCTCTTTCCTAAATCTGGGACAAAATGCAACCTCTCCTTGCATTAGTTTCTGAAAACATTAGTAATTCCCCCAACCAAAATCAACCGTCAATTTTCAAATCAGTCTCAAAGTTCTTTTATATAAATTCATTCAGTACTTTCATTACACTTAAAAGAGATTGCTAGAACAAAAGTAAACAAACATCTAAACAATAAATGTACCTATCACTCATGTCTTCACAATATACATCCCATCATCTTGAATTTTGCTGGTGGACTATTTTGTAAGCTTCTAACCTATCTGTTTAATTTATCCCTCAAATTCGAATCATGGGGAGTAATTGACAGTGCCAATGGCTTTATTTAGGTCCAAGAAGACAGTCCCAGTTAATTTGCCTTCCTCAGTGTAAAAGTGCATATGATCAGTCAACGGGGCAATGGCAATAATAGTGTTCTAATTAGGCTTAAAGCCATGATGTCTATCACTGAGAATATCAAATTTGACAATGTATTCCAGAGCTGGATCATAAATTATTTTTAAAGAATTTTTCTCAGAGAGCAGAGATCAGGAGGAGTTGGAAATCATTTCCTGATGAAGGAATGGAAATTTTGACCAGAGGAAAGACTTCACACTACTTGGTCCTAATACTTCCTGTATCTCACAAAGAACCTGAAAATGCATGCCTCACAAGCCTGCCCTTAGTCCTCATGTTTTTTTTTTCTCTTTATCAAAGACCTTCACTGTGACCAGCTTTAAATCAGTTATATTCTCTGCGCAGATGGTATTGTCCTCACAAGGGCAAACAAAAATCGCATTAGTTTCAAAAATGACCTTCCGAATTATTTTGCTGACATCTGCAACAGGCCCCATGCAAATTTGCTGTCCACACTGAAAACACATTTGCAATGTTACCCCCCCCCCAAAATGTAAAAGACACAAATGGTCACTGGAACAGATCCATTAGGTAACTGTCTCCCATGCATCAAGCAACAGCAGTATCTAGTCTTATTTGACTATCATCTCATCAACAAATACATAGATTTCCAAATATGTAAAGTAGCAATACAGCTCAAAATATCCTACACATTTTCCAACTTATTAACCATTGAAGCCAGAAGATTCATCACCATAAACATATTGTTCCCCTTCCTATTATTTCACTTTGTTCCTCACAAAATACTCATTTAAACCAAAGAAAACAAAGTACTTAAATTTATTACTTTTTCTAACACAAGTGACCTATGTTGCTCTGCACTTAGTTAGTGCCTGTTGATACCAGGGCCAAGCTACCTGTTGACATTGTTAGATTCAAACTTTTACACAAAAATACTGCCCCCTGACTCCATTACAAACTGACAACCAAAAACACCTCCTACTCCTTCTGAAATAAACTCCTTAGAGTTCCAAAAACAGCCTACAGTCTTGCTTTCTGTGAGAGATCTTTTTCAGAAATTGCCTTTTTCATACAAACCAAAGTTTTCATAAAAAACTGTTTGTACATTCTGTATTTTCTTTAATGCAATGCATTTTACTTTTTATTTTATTCAAACAAATGCAAAACAATGTTAACATGTTACAAAGTAATGCAAAACTTTGTTGAGATGCTTGCTTAATGCACTTATTTGTAATTGTGTTTGTATTGTGTATATGTATACACACACACACACACACACACACACACATATATATATATATATATATATATATATATATATACATATATAAATATATATTTCTATATTATTTATTTTCTGCACATAGGTATATATATGTGCACACACACACACGCACACACACACACACACACACATATATATATATATATTATATACACATATGTACACACACGCATATATATATATATATATATATATATATATATATATATATATATATATATACACACACACACAATATATATAAATATATATATATATATATATATATATATATATATATATATATATATATACACATACACTACTGTAATGCTATATATATATAAATGTACAGAACTGTAATACTTTGTGTTATGAACTACTCTGTCTTCTTCTTCTTCTTCTTTTGGCTTTTCCTGGTTAGGGGCTGCCACAGCTGCTCACCTGTATGCTCATGACTGGCAGTGAGTTTTATGGTGTTGAGTTGTCAGCCTGGCACCCAACCTTCCACAAAAGGCACACACATGCACGCACTCGTGCCTAGGGCCAATTTAGAGTGTCCATTCCACCTACACCATGTCGTTGCTTGCATTTGTCCGTTCAACCTGATCATGGCTGAAAAGGGTCCTCAGAATAGTCCATCTACCTGGTTAACAAATACAAAATAAATAAATAAAAATATAATAAAATATGCAGCAAAGTGATACATCGATTTTGTGAGAGAACCCCTATCTCAGTTATGCATGACCATATAAGAGAATTGGAGTTGACTCTGAATAGAGAAAGGTGGTGACACAATGTGACATCCTAACACCATGTACAAAAGGAACAAACAAGTTGATTATAAAGTTGGTGACACAATTTGACATTCTAATGTAAAAGTTGGGAAAACAAAGTTATGATAATTTTGTAAACACAACAGAACTTGAGGAAATACTCAGATGTGGCATGGTGCGCAGCATTGATAGCCATGTGCCACAGTTAAGAGACCGCATGCTTGATATATAATACATAGAAGTATACAAAACTGACAGTTCTATATTTATATAGCTAACAACACCCACAGCATGCACAGGGCTGATGATATTATGACAACTGTAATGTCCAAGCTACAGCACTGCATGGTCAGTTTGTCCATGTCACTCTGCCACCCACTGCTGATAAGAAGCAGTCTCTGAGCATCATTTCTTCTTGACATGGCCCATAACAAATCTATAGCCTGTTATAGTCTAATGAAGTACTGTGCCATGTGACTCACAATTAGTCTGTATTTTTCCTTAAATGGTCCTTACACCAGCAGCACTAGAAAGTTATACAGCTTCCTGTACACGTGACTGGGGTTTTTTGAGACAAGGTCCAATGATCTAGCAACATTTGCTAATACAGAATAAGTAAAGCTTTGTAAGGATATAGGGGTTTGTTTTCCCCTTAAAAAACAATGATGGTTTGTGTCTGGTCCAGGGCACAATCATGTGATTTCCATTGAGGATGAACCTGGGAGAAAATCCAGGAAGTGAAACTTTGTAAATTAAGCAACTGTCTACCTCTGGCCTGTATGTGCTCTTCTTTCCTTGAGAATCAATTCCTGCATGAAAGAAAAGACTGTAATAAAGAACTGTTACTATGATGATTTCAAGACTGCACTGTAAATATGCATCTCTATATGTGTTGCAGTATTACTCATGGGATCATAGGAGGTTACTAGGCTAACAGCCCCAGGGCCCTTACAAGCTTAGCCAAGTTCAACCCATGTTCCCAAGGGTGTCTGGTTCAAGAAGACAATAAAATCAGCACCTATTGCCCCTGTCCAAGAGGGACACAGGTGGAGCCTCCAGGGTTAATTTCTGGTTACCCATCCAATCATCCAAATTGTGCTTAAATAGGGCCAATGAGGGGCTTTGTTTAACATGACAAGGATGCTTGTCCAATGGTGGGGCAACCTGTCTGAGACAAATCTGTCTCTCCAGCAAGTGCTATTGATGTCATATACCAGGTTAAGGTCCTTTGAGTGAGTGATCTGTGTGCCATTTGACTTGCGAATATGCAGCATTTCCAGCAAAGCTTGTTTAGAGATTGCTCTGTATGCAAGACACAGATCACCTCTGAGCAGTCTATATGACACAGAGTAAAGTGACAATGATTTCAATCTGTCTGCATAAGACAGATCTTGAAGGCCCTGAATTTTCTTCATAAGGAACCTTTGTGGTCTCTCCAGTTGGTGCAGGTGTTTGGAAAGAAACATACCAAAGGGACTGTTGTACTCTATTATTGGCCTGCTGAGGGAAGAGTATAGGGGAGTTATAGCCTCTTTTTTTCTGAGGCAATACCCTTATTTATGAGCTAAGCAATATAAAATGCCCTTCTTACCATGGAGGAGACATGGTGATCAAACTTAGGTTGTTGTCAACCTGTGTGCCCAGATCTCTCACCACTAACTGTGTGTTTAGGGTATTGCTACTGATGTAGTAGTTTGAAGGAACATCATCCTTGCTGAAGGGGGTGATAATGCATTTTTTTGCATTAAGTTTAAGACCATGACTTTGGCACCAGTCATTAGTCTGCATAAGATCTTCTTGCAGGATGTTGACATTGCTAGGGGTTTTAATGATTTCTCCCAGTTTACAGTAATCAGAAAACTTTATCAGCCACAGTATTTTAGTTTTAGCCTTTACTTTGGAGAAGTAGATTCCAAACAGTAGGGGTCCCAGAAAAAATCCCTGTTGAACACTACCTGCTGGAGGAGGTGGAGTCCCCTATTTTGATTGTATGAGTTCTATCAGTGAGCCAGTTTGCAACCCACCTGACAATATATGGGTTGATACCCAGCTAGGTGAGTTTATCAATGATGCCTAAGTGGAGGATTGTGTCAAAGGCCTTGGCTAAGTATAGGTAGGCTGTATGCACAGATTTGCCTCAGTCTAGGGCTTTGCTGACTGTCTCAAAGAGGTCGACCAAGTTTAGCAGGCATGATCTCCCCTTGGCAAAGCCAAACTGGATGGGTTTAAGCATTTAGAGATTTCCTATATTTTTGTTAATAAGGTCCATGATGATTCATTCCATGGCCTTGCAGATAAGGCTGGTCAGGCTAATGGGTCTATAGTTCTCAAGGTCCGTGGATGCACCCCCTTTGTACAAAGGGATGACAGTAGCTGTTTTCCATTCCATTTAATTTCTGTACTATTGAATCGCGTTTGATCTATATATATAGTATTTGATCTATGACGGACAAAAGATCAAGCCATTTGTATAACCCACAGTGCCTTGACCACTGGCTCAGATTATATCTATTATTTCAGTGTAAGAGTTTGCCTTGTGAAACAAAATTCAGGGAACATAAGTGATTTTCTCTACCTCTAGATACACAGACACAACATTAGAGAAAATGTCAATAAGACAAATTATTTCATTCAATAGAAAGAAGTAATATATATTTTTTAAATACTAGGCAGTCAGTCTACTAACTAGTATATGCCTAGCCAATAACTAGTGAATGACCAAAGATGAGAACTGAACCTTCTACTTTGGGATTATAAGGGTAACACCTTAACCATTACACAACTCCCCTAAGTGATAATTAATGAGTACATTTTATTATATTGTTTCACATGGTCATAAGTATGTTTAGCTCAGATGGACAGAAAAGATGTTATGTTACTTATCAAAAACAGTATGGCTATAGCCAAATTTACCATAGTAAGTATGAATACTGCCCTGAATCTCCCTGAAAACAGGATACAAGCTAACCCAGTTAACAAAAGATCACTATATATGGCTATCTAGATGCATCTGTGTATATGTTTCTACATCTCTTACAGCAAGAAAGAGTGTAGGGTGGTCTTTAGAACCATAAGGAGTCTACCTTTCAGCACATCATGCCATATGTATAATACACACATGCACACTTATATATATGGAGTCCAGAGTTTGGAGATTACCAATGTCTTTGTTTATGAGTTCCACAATGATACGTGGCAGACCAAGATCATCAGGCTAATGGGGCGGTAGTTCCCAGGGTCCATCGTGGCTCCCCTTTGTGGAGTGGGATAACCGTCATGGTGTGCCATTCAGTGGGTACAAAGCCTGAGGTGAGGCTCCACCCAATTCAGGTTTATAAAAGGCAGATCATGTCTCCTAAACCTGATAGACTTCTTTGAAGCAGTCACCAAAGCCATAGACAAGGGTAAGGTGGTTCACACAGCTTATCTAGATCTCGCTAAGGCTTTCGACACCATCCCACACTCTGGAATTATAGATAAGCTCACTAAACTAGGTATAAATCCCTATGTCACAAGATGAGTTGCCAACTGGTTCACAGACAGAACCCACACTGTGAAAGTAGCGGATTCCAAATCTGACATCAGACCAGTGACAAGTGGAGTACCACAGGGTTCAGTCCTGGGTCCTCTCTTGTTTGGTATCTACTTCTCTGAAGTGCAGGCCAACACAGAAGGTCTTTGGCTAACAAAGTTTGCAGATGACTGCAAACTAGGAGCCATAATTGAAACTCCTAATGATGTGGACAAACTACAAAAGGGCCTCACTGAGACAGATACCTGGTGTCAAAGCCATGGCCTGAAGCTCAATGCCAAAAAGTGTATTGTCATCCCCTTTGGTAAAAACTCTGTACCCATGAACTACCACATAGCTGGTATTCTACTTAATGCTGAAAATGTGATAAGAGACCTTGGGACACAAGTGGACAGTAGTCTCTCCTTTGATAATTACATTGCCACAGTGGTCAGGAAATCCTTCTACGTGGCTCATCTCATCACAAAAGGATTCTCATCAGGAAAAAAAGAGATCATTGTTCCCCTCTACTCATCACTCACTAGACCCATTATAGAGTACAACGCCCCTTTTGGTATGTACCTCACAAGACATCTACAACAACTGGAAAGACCACAGAAATACCTCACAAAGAGGATTACTGGCCTCAAACAGATGCCCTATGCAGACTGTCTCAAAAAACTACAGCTTTACTCCATCGCATATCGCCTACTCAGGGGCGATCTCTGCCTAACATACAAAGCTATGTCAAACCCAGAGCTGTTGGACATGCTCCACTTAAAGAAATCCCAATCCCTCTGAGCTACATGCTCTAGGGACCTAAACCTTGTCACCACAATAAACAGAACATGCTGGAGGGATAGATTCCTGTCCCAGAGACTTCCCATACTCTGGAACAGACTACCTATCTATGTCAAACAGAGCTCCTCATTAACACTCTTCAAGAAAAATCTTGATGATTGGATGGGAAATGGGAAACGGAAAATTCACCCCGGGGATCACTTCTGTGGCTCTGCTCGACAGGGGCACAGGAAAATAGTTTTCTTGGGTGGCGAAAGCCAGGGTACATTTTTTGGCTAGGCTTGTATGGGCCCTAGGGCCGATAGCCTAGTACCTACCTATGAACCTATGAACCTATGAGATAGCAGCTATGAAATGATTATCTGTTGTTTCTGATTACGATTAGTTTTATTTAGTTCACTTTAATGGGATATAAATGATAACTTAAAACATCTTACAACAGTTTCCTATCCACACCCCCAAAAGGAATAATAACATTATAACTTAAAACATCTTACAACAGCTTCCTATCCACATCCCCAATAGAAATAATAACACACAATAGAGTGTATACTGGTGTGTCTGTTTTTTTTAATCCCTCTCCAGGACTTTGCTCAGTGGCTCCCCTACTTGGCTCATTCATTCAGGTGAGTTTGCATCATACACTTGTGCACATTCTCTCTACCAAGTCTCACCTGTGTCCATGCCAAAAACTGAACATGAGTCACCATATTTACACTATTTACAGAGTTCACTTAGTCTTTAATTGCTGGAAGGGAGTCTTCTTCACCATGTCCTGCCTGTTCCCTCTGTTTTTGGCAGGTGTAGCTGAAAAAAACTTTGTCCAGGGTGTCTTGTCTCTTCCTCTTTTTCAGGATGGTCTTGAAGTGTGTTTAGTGTGTTGTTAAACAAGTCAGTCATCCTGTTGATGTCACCTGTGTTGGGGTGCCACTCCAAGACTGTAGCCTGCACCTTCTCCCAGTTGAGTAAAAGTTATTTAATGCAAGCTGTTAGTACCGGACCTTTTCCTCTGGCATCCTCATCTTCAGAAGAAATTTCCCTTTTTTTAACTGCTCATTGCAAAATGTTGTAAGTTCCTCCATTCTGAGCTTGTCATCATCATGGTTTTGTAGCAATTCCTCCACACCCACCTCATCCACCTCCCCATGTCCAGGTGTTCGGTTGCTGAAACAATGTCTTGCAGCACTTCAGCTGCATCATCCACAATTTCAACCTGGGAAAAGGAAGGAACCAGTTTCCTCCAGGTTGCAAGAAGGGCTTTCTGTGACACTTCATCCCAGGTACTTTTGATGAATGATATGGCATGAAGAATGTTGAACTCACTTTTCCAGAATTCCTTCAGTGTTTTTTCTGAAGAATGGTCACCTCAAAGACCCTTGAGAAAAGTGCATTTGTGTAGAGCTACTTGAAGCAGGCATTGACTTGTTGATCCATAGGTTGAATGAAATAAGTTGTGTTGGGAGGCAGGAACTGAACCTTGATGAAATCATAGTCTAACTGAAAAATTGATTCTAACTCTCATGGGTGGGCATAGGCATTGTCCAGAAGCAGAGGAGCTTTCACTGGCAATTTTTTCTCTGTCAGGTACATCTTGACACTTGGAGAAAACTCCTCAAAAATCCAGTCCTTGAAAACTGGTCTACCCAAGCTTTGGTGTTTCATTACCATATTACAGGTAGTTTTGATTTTATAATGTTTTTTTCCAAAGCATCTTGGATTTTCTGAGTGATACACCAGCAGAGGCTTCAGCTTGAAGTCTCTACTGGCTCTACTGGTGTTGGCTGCCAGGAGGAGTGTAAGCCTATCTTTCATGGGCTTGTGACCTAGAATCCTAGCTTCTTCTTGGGTTATGTAAGTTCTACTTGGCAATCTCTTCCAGAAAAGCCCTGTTTCATCCCAATTAAAAATCTGTTCTGGCAGATAGCCCCCCTCTACCAATTCTTCAAATTCCTTGATAAATTTCTGTGTACCTTCTTTGTCAGCACTAGCTGCCTCTCCTTATCTCAGAACACCGTGGATGCCACTTCATTTTTTAAATCTGTGTAACCATCCCCTACTTGCTTTAAATTCCTCTGTTTCTGTGAGCTACTTCCTGGGGGGGGGGGGGTTGCTTTTCTGTGTTTGTCCAAAACTTTGGTTGCTCCTTTTCACACCTTATCACCCATGATGCCGTCTGAATTTTTCCAAAATGTTTACACTGTAGAGATAGACACGCCATATTGTTCTGCTATACATCCGATTTTACCTCCTCTCTCAATGTAACCTATGATTTCTTTTTCTTTTCAATGCTCAGCTACTTATATTTCCTGCCAGTATCACTCTTCTTTGGCCCCATTTCTTCACTTCTTCTCAACACTTAAAAGAAACAACTGCACTACATAAACAACACAACAACAACAGGAAACAATGAACAACTTTTCAGCCTCCTTTCCGAGTTGAATTGCTAGACAGTAGTTGAATTGAGGGAGACCCAGGTGGCCGAAAGCATGGTTGAACTGTGAAATGACTGAGTTGCAAGGTGGTTGAATTGTGAGGTATCACCTGTACCTAGAAAAGATACTGCAAGCATTACAGTGTAAGTATTGCAATCCAACTAATGAAGCCTTATAAGTTTAAGCAGTATTACATTATACAGGCTGTATGCTTCATGCAAAAATGTTCTTCAACAGCAACTCATGGCTGGAGCACCATAATCATATAAATATATAACAGATCTAAAAAAGAGATACAGTCCAGTAGATGTGATATAACTGATATGGTATCAGGCAAGTCCACTATTATTATTTATATATATAAGAATTCTGTATATGCATATGTCTCAGAACACTACAGACTGTATGACATATTGCCCACTATATTTAGCTCATCAATACCATACAACACAAATGGACCTAATTAGCATATCACCTTTCAGAATCTTATTTTCTGCAAAATGTGTGGCTTGCCAGGTACTGCTACCACACAATGTCAGTATTCACAAATGCTCAATGGCATAATATTATATGGGAAAGTATGCGAGTTTTGCAGAGCAAGCCAGTAGCACTGGTGTAGAGTCATGAAGCCCTAACAAAGGCCCTTACCTGGGTTCATTTATACAGCCCAAGCAACTGTAGGAGTTGGTTGGAGAAAGGAGTTATGAGCTGCTACCACATCTCCTCTATTTGAGGAGGGGGATAATGGCAGTGTGATGGAATGTTGCAGAATGTCTTTGAGGTCACGACCTTGGACAAGCTGAGAACCAGGAATGGCAGCTGGAATAGGTGAATAAGCAGGCAATGGGGGAGTATTGTCAGAATATGAGTGGGGGCTGGGACACATAGAGAGAGCCCCATGTCTAATAGGTAATAACTTATTTCTGAATGATGCTAACATATAGTGGTAGCGGTTCCAAGCATGTTTTCAAGCCATCATATGTGATGACTCCAGACTTCACTGTCCTCCCACACCTGACAGGTGATCCCTGCACAGAGGGTTTAATTACTTGAGTGATGCTGAGTAACTGTGCTATCAGGTAGAAGAGGGCTTAGCGGAAATGTGCATGTCAACAAAAGCCAACCCAACCCATGTAGCCTCCATGGATCTACAAATTAAAAAAAATAGTCTTGCAGAGGAATATGCATATGGTGCAGGACTTACCATCAGAGTGGGAAATGAGTTGGGTTGCACAAGCCTAGACTTTGTAGGTACATCTAGACTGTCTCATACAGTTAGAGCACCATGCAGTACAGTCATGCCTGGATACATACAGATCTGTTGTCTGTTAGTATGCAGTAGTCAGCATAGTCTCACCACATGAATGCACAGTATTAAGCAGCGTACCACATATAGCATTGTGACAGCAAAAGAGTAATGATTCATACATATTAGTAATGCAGTGGATTGTGTAACTGTAACAATGCACTAAAATACCATTCCCAAACATTGCCATCATCTGGTTTCATTATACAGACAGTATTATTTGTCTTATCTTAAACAATAATTCCCTTTCATTCTTATTCAAATTATAATAATATACTTTATTTTTATTATTACTAAGTGAATCAATTTCTTCCATAACTGCTTTTTCGAAAATTTTCAAAGTGGGATTAAGTTGTGGATTAAATGTATTTCTTTTCCTAAAATCACTATTACTTTTATATCCATCCAGTCCTTCATTCTCATTAAAAAATAGCTAAAATTAATTTCCTTAAAAAAAGTTTAAGTTCAGTGAGAGCATTCACGACATCCAACCTAGTAGAAGGAACACATTTAATGACAGGCATTGCTCTTCTAGTAAAATATAGTTATATGAACTGGGAGCTGGGAAAATAGCATTTACCATTGTGGTTATCATATTACCCAAGTATCCATGAGGACTTGTTGCATAGTTTTACAAATGTTTATATCATTACATAACAACAGGCATACTACACAATGTGCTGACAGCAGAGGCATATGCCAAGTAATATAAACATGTTCGGCATGCATTGTGTTTATTAGACAGTGTTGCAACCACATTTGCAATTTATACTGTCATTTTATTATGATCTAAGTAATACTGCATGTTTTTCTTGTTGACTGTGGGCAAGAACCGTTTTACAGCTACTGGAGGTGGAACTTTTTACAGCCTTGTGTTAAAGGAACTTTGCACTATCCAACTAATGTGTATCACTGATGTGCTAATTACACCAGAAAAATTGAATTCTCCTTCTGTGTGCTACTTGGCTCCCTGTTAAACTTCATCTGTTTTGGCATGCAGTTAAAAGTAAAAATGTTACAGTTCATGCATCCACATGGACCCTTCTATGTGGAAACAGGTGCAATAGAAATGCATTCAGTTATATTCTGCATATTACATATGAGTTCTTGTCAGATATATGTGCTGTACATGATCTATTAACATGATCGTATCTGAATGTTTATTCAGGGTGTAACTTGATGCTACTATATTGTGTAGTTTAGCATGTTAGTCACACACTGTATAAGCACAGAATGTCACCACCACAATTGAAATGAATAGTGCATATTGTCTAAGACAAGTATACCTGTAAGATTAACCAGTAGAAATACAATAATGTATGTAGTCAAAATGTAACTGTAGGGTTAATTAAAATTACATCTTTCATTGCTAATCTAAGAGTATCCATGTATGGTGGATGATATATGAAGTATGTGCAGTCATGTGGGCACAGTAGTAAAAACATTATTGTGATTACAAGCTGTAGAAGTGGCTGATGTGCAAAGTAAAATGGATAAAGCAGAAATTGTGGAGAATGGTTGCTTTCATGTTATAATTTAAAGCTCACATCTTAATGCACCAAAATAGTTTAAAAATGCAAGTCATTAACCAGCAATAGCATATTTGTGACAAACTAACAGAAAGTGCCACAGTAGTACCCTGATATGGCTTAATAGGTTCCACTATAGTCATTTAGGTATTTTCTGTGTACATTATATATGTGATGACCAATACAGACTCACTAGCTGACGTTCGTTGGAGAAGGCAGGATGCAGACGAGTGTGATTGGGAACCAACATTACTGCTCAAGGAGAATGGCTTCATGAAGTATTAAGAGGCCCAACCCTATCCACGCTGGAATCATTCCAAAATGATTATAAGCTGTTAGACATGAACATTTATTTAGGGGTGTCCACATCCCTCCTAAGGTTGTGACTACCCCCATAGCCGGCACATTCACCTACAGCTAGCCCTATTCATGGTTCTTCGTTTCAGTGAACCTTCAAGAATGGCCTGCCTCACACTTGCATGTTTTTTCCCATGCATCTTTTTAATACACAGATTTTTTTTTTTTTTTATTTATTCAACATTTGTTTACCGGACTAGCCCTACTGGGCAGGAACCCATTTTCAGCAGAGGCCCAGAGAGAAAAGCTCCAAAGGCAATTAAAAATGTTTATAGAAAAACACAAGTTGTACACAACATAAAAATCATACATATCATAAAGTGCATTGAGTTACATGGAATAAAATACTTAAAGTAAAAGTAAGGAACATTGAGTTATAAATATTAAAATGTTTAGATAGTAACAGTAGCTTTGATTGAGTCTGCTAAATATAGTACAATAATTCAAAGAGTGTGAGGATTATGTACTAGAAAAACAGGTACATACACTACAATAATTCAAACAGTGTGAAGGTTATGTACAGGAACAACAGGTACATAAACTGCAATAATTCAAACAGTGTGAGGGTTATGTACAGGACAACAGGTACATACGCTATGACAATTGAAACAGTGTGAGGATTATGTACAGGAACAACAGGTACATAAACTGCAATAATTCAAACAGTGTGAGGGTTATGTACAGGACAACAGGTACATACACTATGACAATTGAAACAGTGTGAGGATTATGTACAGGAACAACAGGTACATAAACTGCAATAATTCAAACAGTGTGAGGGTTATGTACAGGACAACAGGTACATACACTATGACAATTGAAACAGTGTGAGGGTTATGTACAGGACAACAGGTACATACACTATGACAATTCAAACAGTGGGAGGGTTATATACAGGAACAACAGTTAGAGGGGTGGCAGGAAAACCTAAGTGAATAGTATTTAAGAGTAAGTAATGTAGAGGAGAAAATAGGACTGGTGCTTAGAACAGAAGGGGGGTAGTGAGAGGAAGGAGAAGAGTAAGGAGTAGACAGGAAGGCAGAGGAAGAAGGAGGAGAAGATGAGGAGGCATATCCTTGTCACTCTTCTCTTCCCCTACCAGCTCTTACAGATACTTGTGCTGCTAATTAAAACCAGGCTCCCTGGTTCCTAGTAAAGATGTTATCCCTCAACAGCAAATCTGGCATCCTCTTCCAGATGTGCGGGTTTTGGCACATTTTAGACACAACATGAATTGGCAGATGTTAGCACTGTGTACTGTCAGTCCCAGAAATACTGCAATGCTGTATACTAATGAGTTCTGTTAGTGCTATATGGTGTTAGGAACACAAGTTCAACACTTTTGTTCAAGAACAAAAAAAAAAAAAAAAAAAAAAAAAAAAAAAACTTTTACTACTTTTTTCTAATTTTTCAATATTAGAAACTTATATCTTAGAATCTGTATAGCAAATATATGTTATAACTTTGTTTTAACTTGCCTTTCTCCAAAGATTTTATGTCCTGTCTTAACGTTTTAAGAATTTTAAACTTGTTTAGACCATTACTGTGTATTATTTGTAAATTTCGTTGGAGCTTTTCTCCCCGGGCCTCCACTGAAAATGGACATATATCCAGCTGGACTAGCCCGGTCAACAAATGTAAAATAAAATAAATAAATAAATAAATAAGTTCTGAGAGATGCAATTATATTAAGAACCTAGAGTCTATGCTCTCCCTCGGAAGTCAGTATGTCTGGCACTTTGAAAGTTGTCAGCACAAACACCACAACTCAAACACTACCCACACCTATACAACACACATCACATATGCAGAGATCCTCAAAAAAACATACACAAAGAGATCTCTAGGCAAAAACACACATGAACTCCACAGCCCACAGCAACACACACACACACACACACACACACACACACACACACACACATAGATACACACACACACACACACACGTCCACACACTTTCATCTCACAGCCACTAAGGCCTAACCATAAACCCAACATATTAGTCATGGGAGACTGGGAGACTCCATTGTGAGACACACAGATGTGCCCCTCACCAGGCTGGATAAGGAGAAAGTCATGGTTATTTATCAAGTGCGAGAATCCGCCATATCAAACATGTACTGAAGTCTCTCAACAACAGGTACTGTTATGACTCTATCATAGTCTATGATGGTGTGAATGACTTGAGATGTACCACCCTGGACTATATAAAGAGAGACATGATCGAGCTCGCTGAATATGTGTCCCAGGCAGGTATGTCCCTAGCCTTAAGCAGCATTCTACCATCACCCAGAATGATGCCTCAGTACAAACAGAAAATGATTGACTTTAACAGTTGGCTTAGTTTCTGGTGTCATTCCAAGGGGATCTAGTACCTGACAGCCTGGGAACATATGATTGAGAGACCACAATGCTTTGCCAGTGATGTCCTGCATCTGTCTCCCTTGGGCTTCAGGATTCTGGCAAAGGCTCTTGCCTCCCCCATAGTGCCTTTTTATACAATGCCATGAGGTCAAAACCACCAACATGAACATTTCATCAAAATGCAAATTAAAGGTCATGCTGCTAAATGCTAGGAGTCTAAACATGAAACTGCACTCACTGCAAGCATTCTTAACCCTGGAGGATGCTGACATTTGTGCAGTCACAGAAACATGGCTCAAAGCTGCAGAGAGCATCCCAGTAACACCAGGTTATTCATCCTGTCATACATTCAAACCTCAAACAGTGGGCAGCAAAGCAAAAGGAGGTGGAGTTTCAATATATGTTAAAGACATACATACCTCCAGGCTGGTCAAACAGTATGATGTACAGGAGATACTCTAGGTGCAGTTAACTGTTGACAAGACCCCTATTCAAATCATAGCTAGCTACAGACCCATGTCTTTGATTCAAGATGCCCACTCCACCTATCTGAACCTCTTTGAATCTATCAAGATTAAACCCTTTACCCTGATCCTGGGCAACTTTTACTATCCAACCATAGACTGAAAGAACTACTCATGCCAAAACAAAAATGCCCAGAGATTCCTTGATTTTATCAATGCAAATGCCTTGGACCTGCTGGTCGACACCCTCACAAGAGGTGATAATATCTTGGACTTGGTATTAACCAACACGAGTAACCACTGCAGCATCCCTACAGTGTCATTCTCCCTGCTAAGATCCGACCACAAAGTGATCACTTTCAAAGTCACCATCTGCCCCGACCCCCCCCCTCCCCCCGCCAGGGTCAAACATAGAAACTTCTCTAAAGCTGATTACAGCCTCCTGAGGGAAGGTATAACCAGCTTCACAGCCACCTCCCTCTCCGTAGGAACTGGCACAAATGTTCAAACCTACACCAAAGTACTCTACAAGCATTTATATAGCTTCATGGAATCAGGAATACAGAACAGGACAAAATCTTCCTCCTCAAGGAAGAGTAAACCAGTCTGGTGGACATCTGCAATAAATAAACTCTATAATAAAAAGAGAATATTGCTGTCCAGGACCAAGAAGGAGCAGGTGCCTAATTGGAAGCAATCTCTCCTTAGCCTGAACAAGCAAATAAGAGCACTAGTGAAATACTCCAAAGCAAACTTCGAGTCCAAACTAGCCACATCTACTAAAGACAATCATAAGGCCTTCTTTACATATGGCAGCAATCTCAAAGAAAGCACTCAGATCTGCTCAAAACTTGTGGTCAAGGACACTACATACACAAATACCATAGATATAGATAACTTGCTGGTAGACAGAGTCAATGAAAACTTCATGCCTCTACCCCCATCCCCATCAGTAAATCAAGACATTCCCCAACACTTTCCCCCTCCCCTATCTCTAGGGAGCAAGTCATCACTGCCATGTCAAAGGCAAAAAATACAGCCTCCATGGGATCTGATAACATCCTAGGCTGTATCCTATGTGAATGCAGGCAGGAACTTGCAGCACCATTAGGCACCCTATTCAGCCAAAGCCTGATTACCAGCTTCGCTGATTGGAATACAACCACTGTCTTAACTTTGCACAAAGGTGGAGCATCCACCGATTCTGGAATTTATAGACCCATCAGCCTAACTAGCTTGATCTGCAAGGCTATGGAATGGATTAAAATGGACCTCTTTATCAAGGACATTAGCAACATCCAAACATGAGATCTCATACAGTTTGGTTTCATCAAGAGGAGGTCTTGCCTACTAAACCTGGTTGATTTCTTTCTTTGAAACAGTCACCAAAGCCATGGGCAAGGGTAAGATGGTGCACACTGCCTACCTTGACCTGGCCAAAGCCTTCAATACTATTCACCACTCGGGTATAATAGATAAACTCTCTCAACTAGGCATCAGTCCATATGTTACCAGATGGGTATCAAACTGACTGACTGATAGAACTCATCTAGTCAAAATAGGGGAAACCTCCTCAAGCAGTAGACCCATAATGAGCGGTGTACCCCAGGGATCAGTCTTGGGGCCTCTGTTGGTCGGAATATACTTTTCTGAGGTGCAGATCAAAACCAGTGGGCTATAGCTGATGAAGTTTGCAGATGACTGCAAGCTGGAAATTGTCATAAATTCCCCTAGTGATGTGGACATCCTCCAAGAGGGTCTCACCAAAGCAAATGACTGGTGCCAGAAACATGGCCTCAAACTGAATGCCAGAAAATGCATCATCATCATATTTGGGGAGATTGATGCCTCACAAATGATCATATTAATACCAAGGTCCTAAGCATGCAATCAGTTGTGAGGGACATGGGCACCTAGATTGATAGCAACCTGACTTTTGACCACCATATTGCCTCCATTGTACATAAAGCTTTCTACATGCCCCACCTTATTAGGAAGGGTATCTCATCTAGGAACAAGGAGGTCATAACATCCATGTATTCTTCCCTTAAAAGACCCATTATTTAGTACAACACCTCTTTCAGCTTGTACCTCACAAAGCACATTGCAGCAGCTGGGGAGACCACAGAGGTTCCTCACCAGGAGAATCCAGGGCCTCAAACACCTACACTACACAGATAGGCTAAAAGCCTTGTCCCTCTACTTAGTCTCATACAGACTCCTTAAAGGTGACCTGTGTCTGGCATACAAAGCAATCTCAGACCCCAACTCCTGTAAAGCCAGCTATGAAGGCAGAAGTGTTGCTGAGACCAAAAACAATCACAAAGCCTTCTATAGCTATATCAAAAACCTCAAAGGCAATATCCAAATTTGCCCTGAGTTATTGCACAATGGCACCTCCTACACTGAGCCAACAGATATAGCCAAAATACCGACCGACAGATTCAGTGCCAACTTTGCCACTCCCCCCTCCAAGGGCACTATCACAATATCAGAAGAAAGCCTGGTACCCAACATTTCTGCGACATAGGTAAAAGCTGCATTGTCCAAAGCCAAGAATACAGCATCCATGGAACCTGATAATATCCCTGGCTGCATCCTACATGAGCTACAAAATGAACTGGTACCACATCTGTGTGCCCTGTTCAATCACAGCCGTACCTCAGTCTATGACCCTAATGAATGGTGCACTGCTACAGTCATCCAGCTTCATAACGGGGGAGCAACTACAAGACCCTGTGAACTATTGCCCCATTAGCCTGACTAGTCTGGTATGCAAAGCTATGGAGCGCATCATCATGGACCTGCTTAACAAAGATATAGGCAATCTCCAAACTCTTGACCCCACACAGTTTGTCTTTGTTAAGGGGAGAGCCTGCCTACTGAACCTGGTTGACTTCTTCGAAGCAGTCACCAAGGCTGTGGATGAGGGTAAGGCAGTGCATACAGCCTACCTCGACCTGGCCAAGGCCTTTGATATTATTCCCCACTAAGATATCATTGATAAACTCACCAAACTAGGCATCAATCCTTACATCACTAGGTGGGTTACAAATTGGCACACAGACAGGACCCAAAGAGTGAAAGTTGTGGATTCTAAGTCAGACTGTCAACCAGTTACAAGTGGAGTCCCACAAGGATTGGTCCTGGGCCCTCTCCTGTTTGGCATCTACTTCTCAGAAGTCCAGGACAACCCAGAAGGACTCTGGCTGACCACGTTTGCTGATGACTGCAAGCTAGGAGTCATTACCAACTCCCCAAGTGATGCAGACATCCAATAAAAGGGCCTCTCTAAGAAAAATGACTGGTGTCAGAGCCATGGCCTGAAGCATAATGCCAAAAAATGCATTATTATCCTCTTTGGAAAAAACTCACTTCCCACGAATTACCACATTGATGGGAGACCAGTGAACAGTGAAGGGGCAATAAGAGATCTGGGCATCCAGGTTGACAGCCACTTCACCTTCAACCACCACATTGCCACTGTGGTCAGAAAGTCCTTCTACGTGGCACATCTTATAACCAAAGGTTTCGCATCCAGGAAGAAAGAGGTCATCATCCCTCTCTACTCATCCCTCATTAGACCAATCATTGAATATAACGCCCTGTTTGGCATGTACCTGACCAAACACCTACAACAGCTGGAGAGGCTACAAAAGTACCTCACAAAAAGGATCCTAGGTCTTAAACACATGTCCTACATGGACAGACTCAAGAAACCTCAGTTGTTCTCAGTCTCTTATCATCTACTTAGAGGTGATCTCTGCTTGACTTACAAAGCCATGTCCGACCCAGCCCTACTTGAAATGCTACAGCTAAAGAAATCCCAATCCCCCCACACCACACACTCCAAAGATCACAACCTCATTACCACAATTAACAGAACATGCTAGAGGGACAGGTTCATCTCCCAAAGACTGCCCATACTCTGGAATAATCTTCCCATTCATGTCAAGCAGAGCACCTTGCTGGGCCTCTTCAAGAGAAATCTTGACGAGTGGATGGGTAACAAAAAATTCACTCCAGGGATCATTCCAATTGCCCTACTGAATAGGGGTACTGTGAACTAACATAGGATGGCATGGTTTGGGCTAAGCTTGTAAAGGCTCAAGGACCATTAGCCTAGTACACACCTATGAACCTATGAACCTTGATGAGACTGATGCATATCCGCAACTCAAGCTGCACTCGAGTAACCCACACATGTGACCTCAGCCTGGCCTGTGACATCAATAGGACTTGTTGGCAGGACAGATTTGTGTCCCACAGACTCCCCCTTCTGTGGAATAGGCTCCCTCTCCACATCAAGCAGATTGCCTCATTAACCCTTTTTAAGTGCAACCTGCATAACTGGATGGGAACAGAAAATACACCCCTGGAATTCCACCTGTTTCCCTGCTGGACAGGGGCATCAGGTGCTGACTTGTCAGAATGTGGGCTAAATTCTTGGCTAGGCTTGTAAGGACCTCAGGGCCAATAACCTAGGAACATCCTATGGTCCTATGATCCTATGAAGAGCAAAATATAGAAGTTAATATCTTATATAAGTCTGTAGCAGTCCGAGATGCTCACAGATGTAGGATGACTACCAAAATGGAGGAAAAAGTGCAGATGCAGAATAACAAAATCTTATTTTTATGTCACATCACTTGTGCTGTATCACTTTTTAGGTCTGTGTTCAATATGTACATGATATACCTATAGTGTTCCTGCCATGAGGTTTTGAACTGAAGACTTGCATGGAAAATTTGCTATGTATATTATGATACTGCATATGTTTATAAGGCTTCCTTTGAAAACTACTATATATATAGATGGCAATACTTCCACTGGAATACTTTTGTGGCTACATATTGTGGACACTGATGCCTATTTTTCCATACATGCATGCTGTCTATAGGGAGGTAATGCTCTTAGCATATAAAGCTGTTTGCTGTCCTGAACTACCCATCACAGTATGACTCATACCCACACTATCCACAAAGAAGTTTCATACATCTGTGACTGTGTAGAAAAAAGGGCAAAATCCCACTCCTCACTGTGTAGCGATCACCCAAAGCCAGCATTCTGTGATGAACCAACAGTTTGATAAAACAAGCTTTGTTCCTAAATGCTGATTGTACCAAAAGTAAGAGCCTATACAAACACACAAACACACCACACATACACACACACACACACACACACACACACACACACACACACACACACACACACACACACACACACACACACACACACACACACACACATATACACACATATATATATATATATATATATATATATATATATATATATATATATATATATATAAACGCAGATATACAGACACACAGACAATATCTATATATATATATAATATATATACACACACACACACACATATACAAATATATATAATTCCCAACTCAAAACAATACATGATATATATCACACACACAAACACACAAGAGTAGTATGTTGTAAGAATTTATGGAATCCCACTCTAAATCTTTTAATGAAATACATTTCTGAACTTGATTTTGGTGAAAATGTTCACAGTTCTGCTGACTTTCAGACATTGGCGGGAGGTTTCCTGAAGTAGGAAGGAATTCCTTATACTTCAAGCCCCAACTATAAAAGGATTCCACTCCTCCAGTTCACCATTTTCAATAACAAAATCACTGTCACTGTGGTTTCCAAATGTGCATTCCCAGTGATTAGTGAAACTGTGGAGTTTATAGATACAATTTAGGGTTTGTCAGAAGTTTGCCTTCTGTGTCAGGAGTGCAAGGGGCTTGTCCCTACTAAAACACTTGCATTTAATTTTATTCAGTTAGTTGAATCCTGACCACTTTAACTCAGCAAACTGAGTCTTCATCAAGTTAAGCATTAGTACATAGGCAAAGTGTCAGGGAAAATACACAGACCTAGAAAAAATATTTTCCCTGAAATATATTCTCATCAACAGTTGGCTTGGTCTATTACCAATTATAAATTAATATCTTCACTCTCTTTCTGTGGGCAAAAGAAAATCTGCTGCCAGCAGTCCTCATTTCCTCTGCCCATGGTCATGCCTACTGTTGATATGTAATACATTCCTCCAATAAGCTGCATACTATATCACATATGCCTTAGCACTTATATACAAATAGCGCATGTGTAAAGACATGCAGTGTTGATTCACTAGAATAAGGATATATACTTCTGCGCTGCTCATCACTCATCTGATTATTTAGTAAAAGCAATAGTGAGCAGAGCAGTGAGTGCATGTGTAATTGTGTGTGTGTGTGTGTGTGTGTGTGTGTGTGTGTGTGTGTGTGTGTGTGTGCGTGTGTGTGTGTGTATGCATGCAAGTGTGTAATTCTGTTAAGTGTAAGAACTTATATGCTGAAACCAATAATACCTTACAGAATGCACAGGCTTGCTATACATGTAGCATGGCCAGAGTACAGCAGATGTCTTGGTAAGCCATGGCAGTGTTTTATTGAAGCAGTGATCCATTCCTATTTCTACATTTACCACTACTTGTGTATATAACATGGATGGTCAGACTGAGTACTGTTGGGATTGAACTTCCATGGACAACATGATGAACCAAGGATGGCAGTAGATCTACTTGGGTACAGCAAACATATCAGTACTAGGGCTGTCATTCTATGAGCATTACAGATGAACAGTGTTTTCACCTGCTATATGAAACAGACAGTGCAAGCTGGGAAAATAACTTATTCTAAGCAGCATTACAGGGCAATGAAAGTAAAAGGCATACACTTGGTAGTCCACCAGAAAAACAATGGGCAGGGAAATAAAACTGGCCAATTTATTCTCCTGTTATTGGGCAGAATGTACTATGCTGGCGTCTTGTGCAATAGTCTTGAGTTTGGTTAGGTCATATCTTTCGTACTGTGCCAGATGTATATTGCACAGTCTCAGTTTTACACAGTAATGTTTTTAATTCTTAATTCTGAACTTCATTTTCTTGGTGTAGCATTTCTAGCTTCTGCATGAAATTTCTTCAGGCATTTCACATCTGCCTGCCTGAATTTTGCCTCTGGCTTTAGTCAGCTGACAGAACAAATATTTCTGTTTGCCTAACTGCTTTTTTTTTTACTGAGTATGTTTTTAATACAGCACAGAGAGAGCTGTTACCGACTTTCAAATGTTCCACTAGAAATGGTGCAAGATGTTACTGATTTAAATGCATTGTGTGTTTTGAAGAAACTAATAGATGAACCACAGTTCTCCACTATCTAAATGAGTGCAAAACCCCAATAATTTGCTTAAAGACTTGCAGAGTCACCACGAAATGCACTTCATTGATGTTACATTACTGTTAACAGAGATCCAAAATTAGATGCAGGTGCCTTAAAATGCAAGTGCCTGAAGGCAGAGTCCCCATAATCAGAAACATCTGGCATGTAGGAAACGCAATCCAAATTGCATATGCAGCAGTATAACATCAGCTTTTAACAAAACACACATCCTTAACCACAGATGGAAGTTTTTTATAATCTTTGTTAGGTTTTATTATTCTTTAAGGTACTTCTGTTAACTATACCTTTGCATGTTAAACAAATACAGTCATCTGAATCTGCCGAACAGGTGTTCTGGCCACAGAGCAAATTATTACTGGACATCTGCCTCTAAGTAGTCTTGCTTTTGACACCTGTTTTAGTATTTTCAATGTATGCTCACTTCTTTGACAGTTTTAATATGAAGTGTTCCCTTCCTTTTACAAAGGAATATGTAGTGATTTTATCTTAAGAAAAATCCATCAGCAACACATCAAAAACATCAACTTGACATTAGCTGTATGCTGTTACCCATCCCTCACATATGGATGCTTGTGTACACCACACACTCACATGCAAACTTACACACACACACACACACACACACACACACACACACACACACACACACACACACACACACACACACACACACACACACACATTCTTTATTTTTTTAACTTTTCTTAATGGGTTTAGTGGACTGGTCATTGCAGACTTTTTCAGTCATGACCTAGGCCCAAAGAGCAAATGTAAAAGCTGTGAAACTGTGCCACTTACAATAGCCTACATTTTTTGTCAAAGCACATTTTCGCTGCTACATGTACATCATTTAAACTCGTAACATTTAAATGCAGAAGGAAAAATACCTATACAGATAAAAAGAAGGGGGAAAACAGAACAAAAAGCATGCAGCATGTTATCCCAGGCTCATCAAACAGAAACCCAGACTGTATTTTATGGAAGCAATATTCTGCTTTCAAGATTAGAATGGCTAGCGATATATTTAGGTATACAACATGTCAGTTTTGTTTGAATGAGTATAAAGAGGAAATGGAGTAAACAACCAGTTTTTGTTTCATTTCCCAGTTTTTAATTGGATGTTATTTTTCAGGTAGTTGCACAATAAACGTACAAGAAAAGAAAGGATTTTGTGTATTCAGAATTTGATTTATTGTTGACTGAACATTCCCTAAAGATTTTGGCATTTTTTTCTTATATAAATTCTTTATTCTATATGTGAATTACAGAGGGGCTGAAAAAATTACTAAGAGCTGTCATAGCACTAGGTTGATATATGTAGTTCTTGACCGAGATGCCTTACTTACAGAGTTGCATGTTCGACCTGTGTCCATGCAGGTTTTCAGTGGAGTAATGGTTTCCTTCTAAGCCTCAAAGACACATAGGCAAGTGAACAGAGGTAACCTTTAGAAATATTGGGACCTGCTAGAGTGAGTCCCAAAATATGGAGACTGAATGGCCAAAAGAACAGCCTTGCATATATTAAGTCTGACATGCCATTTGTCAGAATATTCCCTTTTCTATAAGGTGTGGCAATATTGGAGTTGGTATATATAACTTCAGGGGGCTTGGTCACCTACTAAAGGGGTGCAAGGGGGCCTCACTTCTTCAAAAAGAAGTTTTAAGGAGAAGAGTGATTTTCAAGAATCATCAGGGTCCATTGAGGCTGTGTATTTGGCTTTAGTTAGTGCTGCTAGGACCTGCTCCCTGCTAATAGTAGGGGAGGTTATGCTAATAGATGTTTCATGGAGGGAGGCAGGGGGTGGGGGAGTGAAGTTTGAGCTGAATTTGTCTGCCAGCAGATTCACTATGTTGCTCTGTTAAGTGAAGATGGCACCATTTACCACCAGTGCTGTGTACTGCCTTTGAGCTTACAGACATAGCTGTAGAAGTATATGTGCTTATTTTTAGCATGTGAGGCTATCTTGACCTCATAATTGGCCTTGTTGGACTTAATTATTCCTCTTAGTTTCCTATTTAGTTTAATTAGAGAGTTCTTATCATTATGTGAGGTGCTCTTATTGATTTTAGCCATGACTTTTTTCCTTTTGTTATATACCTTATTAAGGTTTGGAGTCCACCGGTGTGGTTTACTTTTAGAGTTTGTTTTGGGATTACTTCTAGTAGGTGCAGCAGTCTCTATATAGCCATTTACGTGGTTGTATAGGGTCTCTTTGAACAATTCTGCTTATGTTGCTATGAATTCTGGTTTAGGAGGGACACTGAATTTTGACACACTATCACTTAATATGATATAGTTTACTTTGGAATCATTCCTAACTTTTACAGGACTTGCTGGGATTACTGCATTTAATTTTATTTTGAAGGAAACAGCTCTGTGATTTGACCTCACCAGTGAGAACATGACACTTCGGGGGGGTGCAGTGCTCTCCCATATTGATGAGTACCAGGTCCAGTATGTTTGAACCTCGGGTGGGTGTATGCACTATCTAGTCAAGGGTATTTGAGTTAATAAATTACAGGAATCATTGTGCCTGTGAGTTTGAGGCAGTTTATGTTTCCCAGTCTACAGAGGAATAGTTAAAGCCTCCCATGAATAGGGTATTTGGTTTAATTATGAATGACTCCAGTAGGTCTAGGTACAAGCTTTAGGACTCTAGAGACATAGAGTGTAGCCTATAACTTGCTAGACTATGGTATAAGACTTTGTCTATGGTGATTTACATGTGGATAAACTCCAGGCCATCATCCTGGTTAACCAACCTAGAGGTACTGTATACTTGTTAGTAATGTAGATCCAGACTCCTGCACCTTTAGTCCTGTCTGTGCAGCTGATGGTCTAAATGTGTAGAAGACACTTAAGCCTTGCAATTCTGGGGTACTTTCTGAGGATTTAAATTATGTCTCAGTAACAGCACAGATGTCTATATTCTGCAGAATAAGGAGAGCTTGTAAGATATGGAGTATGACAGATTTTATCAGGGGATTTTAAGACTTTATTAGAATGCCATGAATCAGCTTGGCAGATAACACTTCAGGCAGATCGTGCACCATGAAGTAATGAGGCTATTAACATAAAATGTTTTACCGCTTGAAAAAGTTAATTAAGATTGATATTCTCAAATATTGAAGAAAATTATGGTTTACATGTTTTAGATGTTTAGAAGTATTTAAATTGAAAAAAATATGTTTTATTTATATACAGATATACAGATATATATATATATATATATATATATATATATATATAAGGATAATCACAAGGCTTTCTTTAGTTATGTTAGGAACCTGGGTGGGAATTCCCAGATATGCTCAGAATTAGTCCAAAATGACAAAAAATACACCGAACACACAGACATTGCCAATGTCCTAGCTGACAGGTTCAGCGCAAACTTCTACCCCCCTCCCCACCAAAAGGGCAAATATCTATCCCAGCAGAGTGCTGCCCCCCTGACATCTCAGATGCTCAGGTAAGAGCCGCCCTCTCCAAAGCAAAAAACACAGCATCAATGGGACCAGACGGTGTCCCGGGCTGCGTCCTACATGAACTCCAAGAAGAGCTAAACCCAAACATAAAACTACTGTTCAATCTCAGCCTTACTACAGGATATGTACCCAAAGAGTGGCGTACAGCAATAGTGGTCCCTCTCCACAAAGGTGGTGCCTCAGCGGATCCTGGAAACTATCGCCCCATAAGCCTGACTAGCTTGGTCTGCAATGCTATGGAAAGGATCATCATGGACCTCATAAATAAAGATATTGGGGACCTACAGACACTGACTCCTACCCAGTTCGGCTTTTTTAAGGGCAGATCCTGCCTCTTAAACCTGGTCAATTTCTTTGAAACAGTCACCAAGGCCATTGATGAGGGGAAGGTGGACAACACAGCCTACCTGGACCTCGCAAAAGCCTTCGATACAATACCCCACTCAGACATTATAGATAAGCTCACCAGCTTAAATATAAACCCCTATGTCACTAGATGGGTTGCAAACTGGCTCAAGGACAGAACCCACATGGTTAGAATTGCTGGAGCCATGTCAGACTCCAAACCAGTTACAAGTGGCGTTCTACAAGGCTCAATCCTGGGACCTCTCTTGTTCGGTATATATTTATCGGAGGTACAGGCCAACACGGAAGGACTGTGGCTGACCAAGTTCGCAGATGACTGCAAACTGGGCGCCATAATTGACTCTCCAGCCAACACAAGCATCCTCCAAAAGGGCCTCATAGAAACAGACAACTGGTGCCAAAGCCATGGCCTCAAGCTAAATGCCAAAAAGTGTACAGTCATCCCCTTTGGCAAAAACAAAGTGCCCACAAATTACCACATAGGTGGTAATCCATTAAGTACAGAAGAAGTAATTAGGGACCTGGGGACCCAAGTTGATAGCAATCTCTCATTTGACAACCACGTGGCCAAAGTGGTTAGAAAAACATTTTATATAGCCCACCTAATCATAAAGGGATTCACATCTAGATCAGGGGAGGTCATCGTGCCTCTTTAGTCATCCCTCATCAGGCCCATAATTGAGTACAATGCCCCTTTTGGGATGTACCTTATCAGACACCTGCAGCAGCTGGAAGGACCCCAAAAGTACCTCACCAAGAGGATCAAAGGGCTCAAACAGATGCCATATGCTGCCCGGTTAAAGAAACTCCAGCTCTATTCAGTGGCATACCGCCTGCTCAGAGGCGATCTGTGCCTGACGTATAAAGCCATGTCCAACCCGGAATTAATGGACATGCTGCACCTCAGAAAATCCAAATCCCATCGAGCTATACACTCGAGAGGCTTGAACCTCAGCACTGAAATAAATAGGACATGCTGGAGGGACAGATTCATAATCCAGAGGCTCCCTTCACTCTGGAATAAAATCCCAGTCCAGGTTAGGCAGAGTCCCTCATTGACTCTCTTCAAGAGGAATCTTGATGATTGGATGGGAGATCATAGGTTTACCCCGGGTATCACTTCTGTGTCACTGTTAGACAGAGGCACAGTATACTAACCTCGAAAAAGGGCATAGCAAAATTAATTTAAAATGGGTGGCGAAAGCCAAACACACTCTGGCTAGGCTTATAAATGCCCTAGGGCAGATAGCCTAGTATGAACCTATGAACCTATGAACTTATCTTTTAATGTAAAAACAGCAAAAAAGATTGCAACACTACAACACAAAAACTTAAACTACCTGGACAAGACAATTTCAAGTATTAGGGATCTTTAAAATGATCTAAAGCCAAAATTAACAAATAAAACAAAACTAAGCAGTAGCACTCTAAAGCAATTAACTGAAGTGCAAAACACTGCCAAGGATGGAGCAATATTAACTCAGGACCCTTTCAGAGTGTATTGAGGTCAGCAAGCTAATGGAAGCTCAGGAGTAGGAGACAATCTGTAGTAAAGAAGATTTACTCAAAAGCAGTGCTAGTTTGCTGGGTGGACACTTAGTATTATGGATATATGAAAACATGGGAAAAGTTCTTAAATACCTTACATAACCAGCAATGAAAGAGGGGGGGGGACTTTGGAAGCCAGCTTACCATAAGGGGCAGAAGGCAGAGAAACAGCCTTTTAAAACCACAACAGGAAAAAGGTGGAAGGATTGAGAAAAATTCAACCAGCAAGAATCAAACTTACTACAGAGGGATACACTCAAATAAAGCTAATATTGAAGCACTAGTAAACAGAAAGGTACTGGAATGCAACTTTAAACAGGTAAATGATAAGCAGAATAAAGACTCAAGCAGGAAAACTGGAATATAAACAGCTATAAAAGTACTGAAGCACAAATCCTGGAGTAAAATCCATAATACTGCCGCTACTGCAATCACATCACAGACTAAGGTACAAGACTATGTAGGAATTTGCTAATAATGCTTTTTATGAAAAAAATGCTGTAATAAATGACTAAATGATGCTCAAATCTGGCAGTAGTTCACAGTTTTGTCACACCTGTGGAAGAAACTACATAATTAAGGCCCCAAACATGGGTCAAAATACAAACAGCTAGCTTCTTTTATACCAGAAAATCTGCTTAAGGAGAAAGAAGTGCAGTATAATGTATTAACATAGTAAGGGTGTGGTGAAGGGGGCACCTGCCTGGGCACAAGGTATTAGAGAGCGCAATCCTGAACTGCCATTCCAGCATTCTTCTTTCTGTGTGCCGGTAGAGAAAGCAACTTGCCATCTTCTAGGGTAATCTGTAGCAAGCCAATCACTACAGATGTACTAATCAGCTTGTTACAGTTTAAAATGTAACAACTGTTATTTTTTCACTCTTCTGCTGACCAGCAGATAGAAGGAGGGGTGTGTATTTTGCTGGCTTAGAGAAACAATATATCAGAGCAGAGCAATCCTCTTTTTTTTTGGGCTCTTTCAGTGAAGAGCTGTGGCAGGGACGGGGTCTGTGCCTGGGAGGGGGCATGTGATTGGCTTCAGAGTGTTGTAGGCAGACTATGGCAGCAGACCTATTTTTGTTTTTTGTACTTTCAATGCTGTGGAGGGAAGGGATGTAGGCATAAGAGGGAATGAATGGTGAGTGGTTGGGTTTATACTGCCGTAGGTGGTCTATTAGAGCTGATCTTCTTTTTGCTCTATGAATGAAGAGCTGCAGAAGGAGGTGTCATGTGCCTTGAAGGGAACTAGACTGCTGTGAGTTGTCTATTAGAGCTGACCTTTTTTTTTTTTTTTTTTGCTATCAGAAATGTTGGGAGGATCTGTGGATCAGGTACTGTTTGTAGGAAGCCAGGCAGCTCTGCAGATTTATAGAAGTCCTTTTTTGCTCTTCAGTTTGAACATGTGGTGGGCTACTAGTTCAGGAACTGGCATAGGCCACTGATTGAACTGGCTATGCCTCTGGTATAATGTATAAATGATGCTAAAATCCTGCAGTATTACAAAATCTTCCCAGAATTGCAAATTAGTCTGCAAGACTAAGGACTCAGAACAAACTAAAAAATTCAGACATGTAACCTTTTGGATAAAACATGGAAAAAAGCAGAAAAGTACAAAGAAAGTATCACCACATAGGTCCCTATAAGTGAAACTTAAGAATTTGAGTAAAAGCCTTTTTCTTCCCTTTTTAATGAAAGCTTGTTTCTCAGACTTCAGGGCTTTCAACAGCTCTCAGAATCCTGAATAAAAATCCCTAGGCAGGTATAGCTCTGTGCTAAATATTGAAGACTTGATAGAGAAGGATCCAATCAAGTAAAGCCAATATTGCAGGTCTAATCCTATGACTCCAATCTATAGGTTAATGGCACCAGCTAGGTTAGAATTTCATAAACTTTAGCTTAATGTCTCAGCAGGTGCTGGGGCAAACACAAAGAACAGGGTAAAAGCAGTAACAAACAGACTGCAATGCAACTTTAAGCAGTAATAAAATTTCAAAATTAAAGCCCAGGACAGGGTTCAAAAGCTTTGCAGATTCCAGTACTTTATTAGTAATGTGGCATGACACTAAATGTTAATATATGAAAGTATGAATGTGAAAACTAGCTGGTTATAAAGTAATATCTGATGAAGCATCATCCACTGAACGTTTCACAGGATTTTGGAATGAGGCGTATGTCAGGCAGATTAGCAGTAAATTTGGTGTAACAGTTGTACATGCAGGTAGATTTAACAGTGATACGTGATCATACTGCCACAAATAATTTTGGAATTTGTGAGGAATGATCTAAAAGAGCTATAGTTTAATCAGCAAGGAAAGCTGTGATTCTGTGCAGGCTACTCAGCTTACAGTTTATGCTCTTGATAGTGTCTTAAATGTAATTTTTAAAAATAAAGTCATTATCCATTAACAACTCCCAAATATTTCCATCATTCAATCTTCTCTACCAATCTATGTTTCTCTTTACTTGGATATGGTCTGGCTCTGGATGTGTGGTAGGCAAGAAGCCTCTTTGGTAAATATTATAATTTTCCTTGCTAAGTATTAGTTGGTTGTTTGTAACCCCATGGTTTGAAAGAAATGAATCCTAAGTGTTGCTCTTTGATTTGTCAACATACTGACTGAGCTGAATTCATTTTGTACGCTGATGCTTTTTATCGGTATAGATGAAAAAAGCAAAGGCCCATGGTTGACCCTTGAGGTAGCTAAATCACAGAGTTAAGTAATCTGTGGATTACCACAAGATAGTATGCTTTCTTCCAGATAAAAGAATCAGGGCAGGGAATTAGAAGGGCAGGCTATAGTAATATATTGTATTCAGCAAGGTCATGTGCTTTCAAAATGTTTGAGAAGATATCAGTAATCTATTATTCTCTCCATAGGCTTGTAGCAACAACATGTTTGAGTAATCTAATTATAGAAGTGCAAACATCATGATTCAACCTGAAACCACATTGCCCTAGGTGATAGCTTATTACTGTAAATGATAACAATTTTCAACTGAGTATGCACGGCATTTTCAAAAAATTGTGGGAGGAGCTGAGTAGTCATAAGTCAAATATTTTCTACTTTCCTGACATTGTTAACCTTAAGAAATGAGATGCTTTTTGATGGTTGCCAAATCTCTGGCGTAAGACTTTCACTTATTTTTCGGCTGATTAGAATGGTGACAGGAATAGCAATGCAGTCTGTAAAATTTCTTTAGACTTTAGGAGGAAGATTACGAAATGATGAGGAACCATGCTGTTTTATTTTACATAGTAGCTGACATATAATCACAATTCTAAAAGGTTTTAGTGTGAGTATTTGATGCTGACTCTTTGAGTACTGTGGTCATTTTTACAGATATGTCTTTAGCAAGGAAGTCATTTGCAAAGCATTGTTTAAAGGCATTGGCCATTTTATTATAAAATATATCATCTGATGGATTGTCTATGATCACTGTACTTCATCTACGAGTTTATACTTTTCCAAACAAAAGCTTTGCTTGTTGCACTGTTTCATTGCAGCAAGGTGTAGAAATCTTTTTTGGTTTACTTGATAGTCATTGTCATCTATTCTTTCATAAATATTTTGTGTTTAATTTTTACCCCATGCCTATCTACCCTCAAGAATCCCCTTTAATCAGACATTACCTTGTCTGCGGGGAATCATCCAGCCAACATTGACTGTGCTTAGTACATCTTGAAAATGACAGAATTTTCATTTATGGTCTTACCCTGTCCCTGGTGGGGATACAAACCAGAACAGACACCTCTGCCCTTCTGTCCATGCACACATGCTCACCAAAGTCCACTGACAATGGTAACCTTCACCAGCATTTATGACCATGTCCATGTTTTACCTAGGTGTTTGTATCTTGATAAGCCTCTTCTCTCTATTTGAGACCCTCTCATTAGAGCAGTGTCACATGCTATGTGGGAACCAGTGTTTTCCTCAAGATGGGCATGTCTAGTCAAACTCAAGTTGCTTAGGCTGTAGTGAGGGCTTTATCCTTCTGTACCACTAGACTTGCATATTCTCCATGCTTTATTTCCTTCAGACATAGCTGTCCTATCATATACTGAACCAAAGTGGTTTATTGTTTTTAACTCTGATTTGTCATGCAAGTGCACATTAATTAAGTGTATCAAGTAATATTTTGTTAAAAATTATCAAGTGCACTGTGCACTGTTTAAGGAAGTTGGATGTCTTATGAAGCTGCAGTCTATGCCAGTCAGTGTTTGTCATATTTTGTCTATTAGTAAGCCTTTTAAACATTTTGCTTAGGCTAGGTTAGTGGTAGTTATAGAGGACTTATATTACCATATGACATGTGTTTGTAAACAGTTGCTTAGCTGCTGTGACAGTGTACCACAGGTGACAACATTCTGTGCATTCCATTCTAAAATCTGATCACAGCAACTGCTCCATCTCAACCACAAATGATCTTGTAAGCAAGAAGATCAGTTTGATACCAGATGTAATACTACCCTTGTGATCTTACATTCTAGCTTCCTAAAAATTTCAAGCCCTATTCTAGATAAACCTCTGGCATATATTTGTAATCTACTCCTTAACTTTAAAACAGCACCACATGAATTGCACCATAATAATCACAGTCTTAAAAGCAGTCTACCTCAACCAACTTCAGTTTGCAAACTAATGGTTAATCTTGGGTGTTTTGCAAGAATTCAGTTAAGTTCACTTTTGTTCAGTAGTGTATGTCATCCTTTTCCAGATCTAAAGACTATTATGTTTGTAGGTGACTTAGTTTTTATTAAAGGAAGTTGACTGAGTGCTGAGCTTCAGAAAAAGAAACTGGAAGAACTTATTTTAAATTTAGGGCTGGCTAAATGACATTAGACTAGTAGTAATATGTGATAAGGCAAAGTCAGTGTTATCTGATATTTCTCAGAGAATTTGAGATCAACTACTCCATCTTGTCATTTTTTTCTTCAAAGTGTGACTCGTTTAGTAAACAGAGCAGAAAAGGAAAACAGACAGTTTACAAGCTGTCAATAAGCAGTTGCAGTTGTGATCACTTAACAGACAATTTGCATGATGTAAAACTTTTTTTTTAAATTTGTTAGAGGGATGTCAAATGGCTGTGGTGCCCAGGGTGTTGATGTCTCTTACTACAATTCTATGTGTTTTTATACAAGCATCTACCTGGATCCCCTACTGATATTTAACTCCTTAACCCCTATGTGGTGTAGAATGTCGCACCTCTTATAGCCTGCAATATCCTTGCATTCCAGAGCATTTTGTAAAATTTCAACTTAAAAAGTATAAGATAATCAAGGCTTTTCTACCATGGGACATCCTAGATTAACATTCATAGTACCATTTTATTAATAAATTCTTGCCCTTTCTAATTCTGCCTATTATAAGCTGGTAAGTCACTTACTTTAAAAAGTCACACCCAAGAAAGATCTAGATTCCATAAGGAGCAATGGTGTTAACTGGAAGTATACAAAAATGTGCTATAGGCTTTAATGAACATGATGAGAATTGCGTGGACAAAGTATGTAAATAGATCAAAATGAGTTATAAACTTACTAGCCAACTTGCAGTTAAAGGACTACTATGTGCAAACAATGAAAAAACATATATTTTTTATCTTGCCATAATTTACTGCACTTCCTAAAGCTGCCTGCAGCAAAATAAGTGCTCATTCCTAATTTTATTTTTTTTACTCGTCTGCCCTCATGGGGGCAGACATTGTGATTCCTTTGGAAAGCTAAATCTGTCTCAATGCACAGACTGTGAGAACAAATAGCCCTACCATTTGTTGTCAGACTACACTTCCATGCACTTAGAATGGACCACCTGAAAAAAAATGCCAAGTCTGAGAGTCTGCAGCTCATGTGCCATTGAGTTTTACAAATGTTGTTCCTACTAATGTACTACACATTCTCTGAAAGAAACTTGCTAAAGTGTCAACAAATTACTGAGATAAAAAAGACTTTTCACAAGGAGCAGTTTTGCAAGTTTCAATTCCTGGCCAAGTTACTCCTCCCATCTCCCCTCCTTCAGTGGGCTACAGTCTCACATTTCCAGCTTGTGTAGATTCAACTATTTTGTCAGCTTTGCATGACAATAGACATCAAAAAAATCACAGCCTGGTGTGCCACTAAAACTGTTCCCTTATATGTCTCTTCACTTCTGAATAGCATTTCCCCAGGAATAAAAAAAAAGCAGACACATCAGTCCAGAGTTTGGGCCAATCTATCCATTTCTTATTGTGCACAGTAAAACATTCAGTTTATAATGCATTCTGGTTGATGACATGGCTATCTTTACACAGTTCTCTTATAGCATAACCTGAACTTATGGTATTCAATGCCAAGCTTTACAACAGTTCTCAGTTTCTTAACAATGAACTCCCAAGCCTCTGATGTGACCCAGTACTTTGTCAGTATACTGTAAATACATAGATTAATACAAATATGTGTGCACATATGACAAGTACAATAATACACACATACCATCATTAAAACAAGATAAATGCAATATAAATCATATCAATATAGTTATGATTTCTAGTTTATGACCCTGTTTGTCTATGGAAACTTCTTTTTGAATTTATGTTCAAGCAGTTGTATATTTAGGTTCATAGGTTCATACTAGGCTATCTGCCCTGGGGCAATTATAAGCCTAGCCCGATTTTGTTTGGCTTACGCCACCCCTTGATTTGAGTATACTGTACCCTTTTTACGGTTTAGTTTACTGTGCTTCTGTCTAATAGTGACACAGAAGTAATTCCCGGAACAAACCTATGATGCCCCATCCACTCATCAAGATTCTTCTTGAAGAGATTCAGTGAGGTGCTCTGCCTACCATGAATTGGAATTCTATTCCAGAGTGAAGGGAGCCTCTGGGTTATGAATCTGTCCCTCCAGCAAGTCCTATTTATTTCTGTGCTGAGGTTCAAGTCCCTCGAGCGTGTGGCTCTAAGGGATTTAGATTTACTGAGGTGGAGCATGTCCATTAATTCTGGATTGGACATAGCTTTATATGTCAGGCATAGATCGCCTGGAAGTAGGCGGTATGCAACTGAGTAGAGCTGGTGTTTTTTTAACCGAGCAGCATATGGCATCTGTTTGAGTCCCTTGATCCTCTTGGTGAGGTACTTTTGGGGTCTTTCTAATTGCTGCAGGTGTCGGGTAAGGTACATCCCAAAAGGGGCATTGTATTCTATGATGGGCCTGATGAGGGATGAATAAAGGGGCACGATTACCTCTCTTGATCTAGATGTGAATCCTTTCATGATGAGGTGGGCATTGTAGAAGGTCTTTCTAACCACTTTGGCAATGTGGTTGTCAAAGGAGAGATTGCTATCAACTTGGGTCCCCAGATCCCTAATTACTTTCTCTGTACTTAATGGTTTACCGCCTATGTGGTAGTTTGTGGGCACATTGTTTTTGCCAAAGGGTATGACTATACACTTTTTGGCATTTAGCTTTAGACCATGGCTCTGGCACCAGTTATCCATCTCTGTGAGACCTTTTTGAAGGATGTTTGTGTCAGCTGGAGAGTCAATTATGGTGCCCAGTTTGCAGTCATCTGCGAACTTGGTGAGCCATAGTCCTCCCACGTTGGCCTGTACCTCGGAAAAGTATATACCGAACAAGAGTGGTCCCAGGACAGAACCTTGTGGGACACCACTTGTGACTGGTTTTGAGTCTGACATGGCTCCAACAACTCTCACTCTGTGGGTTCTGTCTTTGAGCCAGTTTGTGACCCATCTTGTGACATAGGGGTTTATTTTTAAGCTGGATAGCTTATCTATGATGCCCACGTGGGGTATTGTGTCAAATGCCTTTGCTAGGTCTAGATATGCTGATTGGACTATCGTCCCTTCATCTAAGGCTTTGGTGACTGTTTCAAAGAAGTCAACCAGGTTCAAAAGGCAAGATCTGCCCTTGACGAAGCCGAACTGGGTAGGATCTAGTGTCTGTAGGTCC
This sequence comes from Protopterus annectens, assembly GCF_019279795.1. Classification (NCBI taxonomy): domain Eukaryota; kingdom Metazoa; phylum Chordata; order Ceratodontiformes; family Protopteridae; genus Protopterus; species Protopterus annectens. The sequence goes on along the minus strand of NC_056731.1, from coordinate 873,835,428 downwards.
CCGATGTCTTTGTTTATGAGCTCCATGATGATCCTCTCCATAGCCTTGCAGACTAAGCTAGTCAGGCTTATGGGGCGATAGTTTCCAGGGTCCGTGGAGGCTCCACCTTTGTGGAGAAGGACCACTGTTGCTGTACGCCATTCTGTGGGCACATATCCTGTAGTGAGGCTGAGATTGTACAGCTGTTTTATTTGAGGGATTAGTTCTTCTTGGAGTTCATGTAGGACACAACCCGGGATGCCATCTGGTCCCATGGAAGCAGTGTTTTTTGCTTTGGAGAGGGCAGCCTTCACCTGAGCATCAGAGATGTTTGGGAGGCAGCCCCCTGCCGGGATAGACACTTGCTCTTTTGGGGGGGGAGGGGGTGGAGAAGTTTGCACTGAACCTGTCTGCCAGGATATTGGCAATGTCTGTGGGTTCAGTGTATTTTTTGTCATTTAGAATCAACTCAGAACAAGTCTGGGAGTTGCATCCCAGGTTCCTAACATAACTGAAAAAAGCCTTATGATTGTATTTAGTGTCCTGTGCAATTTTTCTCTCTAAGCTAGCCTTGGAGGATTTTATGAGAGATCGTAATTTTTTGCTAGTACTGATTAGAGATGCCTTCCCTATTAGGGATTTTGCTCTAGCATGTAGTGTCTTCCTCCTTCTGTTGTACAGTCTATTTATGGCTGGGGTCCACCAGACTGGACGCCTGCCTCTGAATGATTGGCTCTTGGTTTTGTTTGGGATAGCTTGATCCATGCATTCCTGGAGATGTCCGTAGAATGCATTTATATAGGATTCTGCAGTTTGGGCCGTAGTTTCCACTGGCCCTGGGACCTTGAAAGATTTCACTTTGGTTTTGAGAAGTGAGAAGTTCGCTTTTGAGAAGTTTTTCACTGTGGTTTTCTGGGCTGCGGGTTGGGTCGGGATGTGGATATCCAGTGAAATTAATTTATGGTCTGATCTTACCAATGAAGGATATACTTCTGGTATGGAGCATAGAGTCCCCATGTTGGTAATGATCAGGTCTGGTATGTTATCCCCTCTTGTGGGAGTGGTGACTAGTTGTTCCATAGCATTTGAGTTTATAATTTCCAGGAACCTTTGGGCTAAGGTGCTGGGGCTAGAGTAGTTTATTATCTTGTTTAATTGTTTCTCAATATTCTAACCACTGTGTATGCTGCATCAATTGTAAAACTCTGATTTTACTCCTTTTATATTTTCTATGATCTTTGTACAAAATAGCTATGTTTGTATAATTTATTTTTATTATTTTTTATAATTGTTTACTATGTATCTGGAGCTTTTCTCCCCCGGCCCCCAATGAAAACGGTCATCTTGTGTCCAGTCGGACTAACCTGGAAAACAAATGGAAAATAAATAAAAAATAAAATATACTAAGAAAATCATTCACTATACCAAGAGAAATCCAAAAATTAAGAAAGAAAACACAGAAGGAAGGAAAATGTTTCCTTGATGCTGTCATGAAAATCCCACTCACTTATTCAGATATTATGGGCAAACATATATATATATATATATATATATATATATATATATATATATATATATATTATAATATATATAATATATTAGGCAAAACAACATACCCAACACACTAGTCATAGGTGACTCTATAATCAGGCACACTGATGTCCCACTTACCAGGCTAAACAAGGAGAAGGTTACTGTCAGCTTCCTGTCGGGTGCCAGGATCTGCCACATAACCCATGCACTCAGGTCACTCCACAACCAAGTACAAATATGACTCTGTCATTGTCCATGTTGGTGTGAATGACCTGAGACATGCCTCCCTGGACTACATGAAAAGAGACATGGAAAAACTCTGCGATCTTGTAGCCCAGGGAGGTATGACCCTAGCCCTGAGTAGCTTTCTGCCATCGCCCAGAATGATACAGCAGTACAAGGACAAAATGATTGACTTCAACAATTGGCTAAGCTTCTGGTGTCATTCTAAGGAGATCCAGTATCTGTCTGCCTGGGACAACATGGTCGACAGACCATGATGCTTTGCCAGAGATGGCCTGCACCTGTCACCCATGGGATTCCGGATACTGGCTAAGGATTTTGCCGTCCCTATAGTGCCTTTTTAGACAAGTTTCAAATGTAACAGGAACAAGCAAGCAAAAACTGAGGGTAATGTTACTCAATGCTAGAAGTCTAAATCTCAAAATGCACTCACTCAAGGCACTCCTTAAAATGGAGAACATCGATACCTGTGCAGTGACTGAGACCTGGGTCAAGGCTCCAAAGTGCACCCCTGCACTACCTGGCTATAACTCATACCACACTTTTCAGCCACGTAACCTGGACCGGAACACCAAAGGCAGAGGTGTGCCCATATTCATTAAGAATATCCACACCTCCAGGCTAGTTGCTCAGCATAATGCATCCAAGGTTATCTAAGTGCAACTAACTCTGGGCAAAACTGCAATCCAAATTGTAGTTTCCTACAGATCCCCCACCATGCCCCACTCCTCTTTTCTTGATATACTGGAAAATATTAGGGTTCAAACACCCTAATAATGGGCAATTTCAACTACCCCACCATTAACTGAGAAAACTACTCATGTACCAACTCCTTCGCTCAACGCTTTCTGGAATTCATAAATTCCAGTGCACTGGATCAACTTATCCACACCCCCACCAAGGGCAACAATATCCTAGACCTAGTCATTACCAACATGAATGACCGGTGTTCCACACCCGAAGTCAACTCCTTGTTGGCCAGATCCGACCATAAGCTAATCACCCTAGATATCCACATCCCACCCCCACCCCACATTAAGGAAACCACGGTAAAAAATTTCTCCATAGCCAACTTCGTGCTTCTTAAGACAGAAGTGGCAAACTTCATGACACCCATGCAGACGGCCAATACAGTTATGACTGCTGAATCCTACACAAATGCACTCTATAAGCACTTACATGAGTGCATGGATTGTGCTATCCCAAACAGAACCAAGAAGCTATCCTCCAAAAAAAGGAAGCTAATCTGGTGGTTCCCTGCCATAAACAAACTGTACAACAGAAGGAAGAAACTGTTGCAAAAGAGAGTAAAATCCCATGAGTGGTGGAGTTCCCTGGTCAGCCTCAGTAAGATGCTGAGATCCCTTATAAGAGCATCCAAAGCTAGCTATGAAAATAAAATCGCCACTGATTCTAAGGACAACCACAAAGCATTCTATACCTATGTCAAGAATCTCAATAGCAACACCCAGATCTGCTCTGAGTTACAGCACAACTGCATGAAAATTACAGAACCAACTGATATTGCCAACATTCTGGCAGATAGGTTCAGTGCTAACTTTACCACCCTCTCACACCCTAAAGGGCCCATACCTATACAGGAAGAATGCAGAGTCCCTGTAATCACAACTACACAGGTAAAAGCTACACTCTCTAAAGCCAAAAACACAGCATCCATGGGACTGCACAACATCCCAGGCTGTGTTTTACATAAACTTCAGAACGAACTGGCTCCCCACCTAAACACCATGTTCAATCATAGCCTCACATCAGGCTTTATGCCCACTGAATGGCGCACAGCAACAGTTATCCCACTCCACAAAAGGGGAGCCACAACTGATCCCGGGAACTATTGTCCTATTAGCCTGGTGAGCTTGGTCTGCAAGGCCATGGAACGTATAGGTTCATAGGTAGGTACTAGGCTATCGGCCCTGGGACCTATACAAGCCCAGCCTAAAAGGCACCCTGGTTTTTACCACCCAAGAAAATTATTTTCCTGTGCCACTGTCGAGCAGAGCCACAGAGGTGTTCCTCGGGGTGAATTTCCTATTTCCCATCCAATCATCAAGATTTTTCTTGGAGTGCTAATGAAGAGCTTTGTTTGATATAGATAGGTAGTTTATTCCAGAGTATGCGAAGTCTCTGGGACAGGAATCTATCCTTCCGGCATGTTCTGTTTATTGTGGTGATAAGGGTTTAGGTCCCTAGAGCGTGCAGCTCGGAGGGATTGGGATTTCTTTAAGTGGAGCATGTCCAAAAGCTCTGGGTTTGACATAGCTTTGCATGTTAGGCAGTGATTACCTCTAAGTAGGCGATATGCAATGGAGTAAAGCTGGAGTTTTTTGAGATGGTCTGTGTAGGGCATCTGTTTGAGGCTGGTAATCCTCTTTGTGAGGTATTTCTGTGGCCTTTCCAGTTGTTGTAGATGTCTTGTGAGGTACATACCAAAAGGTGCATTGTACTCTATAATGGGTCTAATGAGTGATGAGTAGAGGGGAACAATGACCTCTTTTTTTCTGGATAAGAAACCTTTTGTGATGAGGTGTGCCACGTAGAAGGATTTCCTGACTAATGTGGTGATGTGATTATCAAAGGAGAGAATACATGTCCACCTGTGTCCCAAGATCTCTTATCACACTTTTGGTGTTAAATATACTACTGACTATGTTGTAGTTCATGGGTACAGAGTTTTTACCAAAGGGGATGACAATGCACTTTTGGCATTGAGCTTGAGGCCATGGCTTACCAAGCATCTGTTTCAGTGAGGCCCTTCTGTAGGATGTCCACATCATTAGGAGTTTCGATTATGGCACCTAGTTTGCAGTCATCTGCGAACTTCATTAGCCAAAGACCTTCTGTGTTTAGCCTGTACTTCAGAGAAGTAGATACCAAACAGAAGAGGACCCAGGACTGAACCCTGTGGTACTCCACTTGTCACTGATCTGAAGTCGGATTTGGAGTCTGCTACTTTCACAGTGTGGGTTCTGTCAGTGAGCCAGTTGCCAACCCATCTTGTGACATAGGGATTTATACCTAGTTTAGTGTGTTTATCTATAATTCCAGAGTGGGGGGTGGTGTTGAAAGCCTTGGCAAGATCTAGATAGGCTGTGTGAACCACCTTACCCTTGTCTATGGCTTTGGTGACTGCTTCAAAGAAGTCTATCAGGTTTAGGAGACATGATCTGCCTTTTATAAACCCAAACTGGGTGGAGTCCAGAGTTTGGAGATTACCAATGTCTTTGTTTATAAGTTCCATGATGATACGTTCCATGGCCTTGCAGACCAGGCTTGTCTGGCTAATGGGTCGGTAGTTTACGGGGTCCTTGGTGGCTCCCCCCTTGTGGAGTGGGATAACTGTTGCTGTGTGCCATTCAGCAGGCACAAAGCCTAAGGTGAGGTGAGGCTATGATTGAAAAAAAATAAACAGCCTCTGCAAGGCTCGAACCCAGGACCCTGCACACCATAGCCAAAGTGATTTACCACTAAGCCCTGTCAGATATCATCATGGAACTCATAAACAAAGACATTGGTAACCTACAAACTCTGGACCCCCACCCAGTTCAGATTTGTGAAAGGCAGATCATGCATTCTGAACCTAATCGACTTTTCTGAGGCAGTCGATGAGGCTAAGGTGGTTCACACAGCCTATCTTGACCTCGCCAAGGCTTTTTACACCATCTCCCATTCTGGAATTATAGCTAAACTCACTAAACTAAGTATAAAACCCTATGTCACAAGATGGGTTGCCAACCGACTCACTGACAGAACCCACACTGTAAAAGTTGCAGACTCCAAATCTGACATCAAACCAGTGACAAGTGGAGTACCACAGGGTTCAGTCCTGGGACCTCTCCTGTTTGGTATCTACTTCTCTAAAGTACAGGCTAACAAGGAAGGCCTCTGGCTAATGAAGTTCGCAGATGACTGCAAACTAGGAGCCATAGTCGAGTCCCCAAATGATGTAGATATTCTACAGAAGGGCCTCACTGAGACAGATGCCTGGTGTTAGAGCCATGGTCTCAAGCTCGATGCCAAAAAGTGCATTGTCATCCCCTTTGGTAAAAACTCTGTACCCGTGAGCTATCACATAGGTGGTAGTCTACTTAACACCAAATGTGTGATGAGACCTTGGGACCCAGGTGGACAGTAGTCTCTCTTTTGATAATCACATCGCCACAGTAGTCAGGAAGTCCTTCTACGTGGCACACCTCATCATAAAAGAGTTCTCATCTAGGAAAAAAGAGGTCATCGTTCCCCTTTACTTGACACTCATTAGACCCATTATAGAGTACAACGCCCCTTTTGGAAAGTACCTCACAAGACATTTGCAGCAGCTGGAAAGGCTGCAGAAGTACCTCACAAAGAGGATTACTGGCCTCAAAGAGATGCCCTGCACTGACCATCTAAAAAAAACTCCAGCTTTACTCTGTACCATATCGCCTACTCCGAGGTGATTTCTGCCTAACATATAAACCTATGTCAAACCCAGAGCTGTTGGACATGCTACACCTAAAGAAATCACAATCCCTCTGAGCTACACGCTGTAGGGAACTAAACCTTGTCACCACAATAAACAGGACATGCTGGAGAGATAGATTCCTGTCCCAGAGACTTCCCATACGCTGGAACAAGCTACCCATCTATATCAAGCAAAGTTCCTCATTAGCACTTTTCAAGAAAAATCTTTGAGTGGATGGGAGATAGGAAAATATACCCCAGGAATCACTTCTGTGGCTCTGCTCGACAGTGGCACAGGAAAATAACTTTCTTTGGTGGCATAAGCCAGGGAAACTTGTTGGCTAGGCTTACTTAGACCCTTAGGCCGATAGCCTAGTACCTACCTATGAACCTATTATTAGACTAAATACAATATTATGTAGCATTGAAATGTGCTGACATAAGGGTGACAGTTCATTATTTACCCATAAAGCAAATGTCAGAGTGGAAAAGTGGAAACAAAACCAAGGAAAAGAAATAACATGGACAACAAGATTTACTGTGTGTGTGTGTGTGTGTGTGTGTGTGTGTGTGTGTGTGTGTGTGTGTGTTTGTGTGTTTGTGTGTTTGTGTGTTTGTGTGTGGTGTAAAAGAACTATAAAGCAAATCTGCACTGCTTGCTGCCCTGCTGAGGGGGACACTTGTGCAAGTGCAGTGGACTGTCTCCAGTAGGAAGGGATGGCAGCATAACTCTCAACATTATAGAACAAGAAATCTGGACAAGGCCATAAATAATAGGGGACAAAGGCCCAAAAATGGGACAATTTATAAATATTACACTTACAAACTTAGAAAGTTGATAAACAGGTTTTGCATTAGAGTGAATTTTCTTAAGGATATGAAGTCTGAAAATCAAATGCCTGTCACTTTCTGACTTCAGTGTTTAATGATTTGCCAGGGATTTGACAGAAAACTGCAATTTTATGAAAAGCAGACAAAAAATCTGGTCTTTCTGCAAAAATCTGTACTGTTGAGAGATATGGATGGGAGTCTTGAACCAACACCCATCAATCATTTTCATTTGTTTGCCAAAGCCATTACAGCAGTGTTTTGCAGAGAGGTGGGAAAAGCTTTAAATTTGACTGGTATATTGTGTGGGTGTGGGTAGCTGTGTTTGTGGAAGGTGGAGGTGTGCCTTTTTAAGTGTGGTGTGAATGTTATGGATTATGAAATGGAGAGATGAGTAGAATTGTGCTCAGTGATGTCCCTAGCAATTTCATCACTGCTTGATTCAGACATATACATTCCCCTGTGTTTGTCAGTATTATGTTTGAGTGCATTGTTTTGGAGTGTAGTTTCACTGCTACAGCTGCTGCTACTCTTTCAATACAAGTATCTGCTTTGGAAGTTTTCTCCAGGAGTCTGTTGCTGAGAGGATGAGACATGCTACAGGTATACAACTAAGACATACTAGATAAAGCAATAGTAAGAAAAAGTACTAGGTCACATCAGAGGCTTGGGAGGTCATTGTTAAGAAACTGAGAACTGTTGTAAAATTTACCATTAAATACCATACGTTCAGGTTATACTATAAGAGAATAACTATGTAAATATAACCATGTCAGCAGCCAAAATGAATTATAAGTTGAATATTTTACTGTGCACATTTTAAATGGATAGACTTGGCCTAAACTCTGGACTGATGCGTTTGCTTTTTTTTTTTTTTTTTTTTTTTTTTATTTCTGGCAAATGCTATTCAGAAGTGAAGAGGCATACAAGGGAAGTGATTCAGTGGCACACCAGGCTGTGATTTTTTTTTTTTTTTATGTCTATTGTCATGCAAAGCTGACTAAATAGTTGAATCTAGTAAAGCTGGAAATCTGAGACTGTAGCCCATTGAAGGAGGGGAGATGGGAGGAGTAACCTGGCCAGGAACTGAAACTTGCAAAACTGCTCCTTGTGAAAAGTCTTTTCTATCTCAGTAATTTGTTGACACATTTTCAAGTTTCTTTCAGAGAATGTGTAGTACATCAGTAGGAACAACATTTGTAAAACTCAGCGCATACCAGTCAATGACACATGAGCTGCAGACTCTCAAACTTGGCAGTTTTTTTCAGGTGTTCCATTCTAAGTGAATGGAAGTCTAGTCTGACAACAAATAGTAGGGCTATTTGTTCTCAGTCTGTGCATTATGGGACAGATTTAGCTTTTCAAAGGAATCACGATGCCTGCCCCCATGAGGGCAGACAGGAGTAAAAACAAAATAAAATTAGGAATGAGTACTTATTTTGCTGCAGGCAGCTTTGGGAGGTGTAGTAAATCATGGCAAGATAAAACATATGTTTTCTTCATCATTTGCCCGTAGTGGTCCTTTAAAGCAAAAAGAGCTGTTGAGATGAATGTGATAATCCTTAACTTAGAATTCCCTGTGTCTGTATTCCCAAACATCTCTGAATAAAGTTTTAAGCTTATCAGCTTATCACCAAACTCCATGAGCAGCATTGGCTTCTTGTCACTAACAGATCTAGTTTACTGGTGCTATTTCTGTTACTTAAAATGTTACAGCAAGAGTAATGCCCACCATAAGTAAACACATTGGAAATCCTGACTCATCACTACTCCTTAATAACTCAAACTCAAAGAGCTCTAAAACCGAGACGATGAACATCTGTGTTAGTGGTATATCGCTAGACTTATTCTGCTTCCCGTTATTATTTACCACAGCATATCACGAACGAACACAGCTATACAGAAGAGTGCGAATATGAAATGTCCACATAGAAGTTGGGTAGGGCTTGCCAAATGCAGAAAACATTATATTCATTACTTTTGGAAGAATAATACCTTCAGTGTTTTGATGTTTTCTGTTTAATTTTAGTAGCCTTGATATTTGTAGATTCAGTTGTATGACATAAATTTGTAATGAGATTTGTACACATTGCTTTATGAGTGGTGGAACCATAAGCCAGATATATGTATGGGTTTCTACTAAAGTCAAAGATATGGATGACTGTATTGTATTATGTTAACTTGATAGTAGAAGGAGGCAATTAACCCATCTAGTCATCACTTTAAGTGCTTTTAATACTTATCCTTATTATCTGTCCTACCCTTCCCCATCTCCCTTTCTCACATGTACTTTGCACTCTGGAATGCCTCACTAGATTCTGTGTCCACCACTCTGCCTCAAAGGATATCCTCTGGATCTAGCACCATTTCTATACAATCTGCTGTCTATGTCTCCTTCTCTCCATTGTGCTCTTCCATTTCAGAGTCAACACTTCACATCTCATTTATATAATCTCATGCATGCATATCATGTCCCCCCAACCATGCTTTCCCATCCTCACTACTTTATTCTCTCATGCTTCTCCTTTGACTTACCACTGAGCTGGCACAGTATTGAGCCATGAATGTGCACCTATCTAGCTGTACCTTAGTCAGCAGGGTGCAATGTCTGTATTCTTATTTTGTCTGCTACTACATTCTCTTCATGGAGTGGCATTTTCATGGAGTGGCATTTCCCCTCCTTTCTGATCTTACTTTTGATGGGCTTGTTTAGTAAATCACTCAAACCCTTCCACACCTCCTTTCGCTATCATTATAGAACAACATATATTTAGGATTCTCTATTCTCTCATCATTGGACCATGTTTCTCTGATATCTGCAATGCATTTGCTGTTCTGTACACTGTCTGCCACTCTCCATTTTCATACCCAGTGTATTTCCACTGCTTAGTAACATTACCCAGCCACATGGTCATGCTCTGAGCCTCATGTTTGTTCCTATGCTATGTTCTATGTATGTGTGTGTGTGTGTTTGTGTGTGTTTGTGTGTGTTTGTGTGTGTGTGTGTGTCTGTGTGTGTGTGTGTGTGTGTGTGTGTGGATGTTTGTGTATATATATATATATATATATATATATATATATATATATATATATATATATATATATATATATATATAAAGACATGCTTCTGGAGCGTTTCTCCCGGGCCTCTCCTGAAATAAATATATGCATGTGTTTACCTGCATGTATATGTGTAAGTATAATACATTTGTCTGGTATCCAGGAAAGCATTTATCCAAATTCATCAAAGCTTACATATAAGTTTCCAAAAAGATTAGGACATTAGTAAACTCTGTGAAGTATTAAACAGAAAATATTTATGTATCAATCAACATATGCTTGCTCTAATCCTGATTAACTCTGGCAATATAAACATATGCTAAAGAGGTCTTTTGGCCACACCTACATTGCTTCCTAACTGTTACTCTATAACAAATCAGATTTATGTATGACAGAATGAATTACTTTTCTCCTATGTATTGTATCTGTAACAGTGCTTTAACTTGATTAATGTAACCGTTTTTCTCTATGTATGTATGGAGCTTTTCTCCCCAGGCCTCCGCTGAAAATGGACAAGTATCCAGTCGGACTATCCTGGTCAACAAATGTAAAATAAATAAATAAAATAAATGTCAGGTTTATTCTTTTTCATTAGTGGTGCCAAAACAAACCATTAATGAGTGTGTCAATGTATACAAGTAAAACTATCAGACTGAGTGGTGTGGCTTTGCACTGCTTCTAGCTTCAAATTCCAGTGTTCTACTACTGTTTTCCCAATGAAAGATAAAAGAACCAAAAACACCCTGGAAATAAATGTGTTGTGGCTACAATATAGAGAGAATCAAAACACTGAGAACACAGTTTAGTTTTAGTGAGCTCTGCTGCTGTTTACTGCATTCATTATAAGGTGCACAATTGCAAAGGATTGCTATTCCTACTTAAATTGTTTTCAAAATGGAGTAACCCTATTCAGTGACATTTATGAATCTTCTAGATTATCCTACAAATAACCTGTTACAGACAGAAAATATATCATAATTCTTACAGTTCAGTTGCAGTAGAAATTAACAATCTGCATTCAAACTGGAACCTTAGTTTGAGAAACAGCCTTACAGAACTATCTGCAAATATATAGAGCTGAGTATATTTTTCTGTATTATTCTGTATTATAGAGCTAGATTGTTTGCTTAGATATCTGTTGTGTGTATGTATATATATATATATATATATATATATATATATATAGAGAGAGAGAGAGAGGGAGAACAGTATATATTTTTGGCTTTATAATTTGCACATTCCTCACATCTGTGTTGAAACTGTTTTTCCCCACCCCCCTCATTTCCTGCCTTGTCTTCAGCTATATAATTGAGCTAGTGTTGTGTGTCCTGTTAATTAACAATCTGCATTCAAACTGGAACCTTAGTTTGAGAGACAGCCTTACAGAACTATCTGCAAATAGAGAGAGAGAGAGAACAGTATATATTTTTTGGCTTTATAAATTGCACACTGCTCACATCTGTGTTGAAACTGTCCCCCCCCCCCTCCCAGTTCTTGGTTGTAGTTTAAATTTGGTGGCTTTTGCAGTGCCCGCCCCACTGTAGATTTGATCTAAGACACTCCCCAGGCCCATCTCTTTACCGCATTCTACCTAATTAACCCTTTCTGCACTTGCTTTTAGTCCTTTTTAATTTAATTACATTTTTTCAAACTGTGTGTGGACTAATATTGCTACATATTCAAGTGTGCCAGCTTGCAGAATTGTATTTACTACTGCAAAAAATTTAATCTGCTTTTACTGTATTTGTGCTTCTTCCTACTTTATTTTGCTTTTGTGTCATCTTAAAAGTACTCAATTGTATTTATTACTGCTTGGTATAACTCATTCTAAGCCTTTTAGTTTCAACACTTGGGCTTCAGACCAGTTGTTTTACATTGAGAGGGTTTGTGGTCTGCACTGTAGTGGCAGAACAGGTAGCTTACATCCTTCTAAGTTGGGAACTGCTGATTGAGGGCTCAGTGTCTGTTATTCTAAAAGTGTATTAATTCTGGTTTAAGCACTTGGGCTTTCAGGCCAGTTATTTTACATTAAGAGGGTTCATGGTCTGCACTCTTGTGGGAGGAGAGGCTGGACTCTGCCCTTCTGAGCTGGGAATTTCTGGTTAAAGGCTTATAGTGCCTGCGTATTTGAACTGCTTCTTACTGAAATTCAGGCCTGCTGAATCTAGCTTTGTTTGTATAACTTGAGCACTAATCCAGGCATTCCTTAAAGTATTCAATTGCATTTATTAGTAACTTGATTAAAGTGTAGCTATAATTCTAAGTCTTTTGGATTAAGCACTTGGGCTTCAGACCAGTTGTTTTACATTAGGAAGGTTTGTGGCCTGCACTGTGGTGGCAGGACAGGCAGCTTACATCCTTCTAAGTTGGGAACTGCTGATTGAGGGCTCAGTGTCTGTTATTCTAAAAGTGTATTAATTCTGGTTTAAGCACTTGGGCTTCAGGCCAGTTATTTTACATTAAAAGGGTCTGCACTCTTGTGGGAGGAGAGGCTGGACTCTGCCCTTCTGAGCTGGGAATTTCTGGTTAAAGGCTTATAGTGCCTGCATATTTGAACTGTTTCTTACTAAATTGGTACACCTTGTTTGCTGTAGCATAGACTAGATCCAGGCCTGCTGAATCTAGCTTTGTTTGTATAACTTGAGAACTAATCCAGGCATTTTTTAAAGTATTCAATTGCATTTATTATTGCTTGGTAGTAACTTGATTAAGTGTAGCTATCATTCTAAGTCTTTTGGATTAAGCACTTGAGCTTCAGACCAGTTGTTTTACATAAGGAAGGTTTGTGGCATGCACTGTGGTGGCAGGACAGGTAGCTTTCATCCTTCTAAGTTGGAAACTGCTAATTGAGAGCTCAGTGTCTGTTATTCCGAAAGTGTATTAGTTCTGGTTTATGCACTTCGGCTTCAGGCCACTTATTTTACATTAAGAAGGTTCGTGGTCTGCACTCTTGTGGGAGGAGAGGCTGGACTCTGCCCTTCAGAGCTGGGAATTTCTGGTTAAAGGTTTATAGTTCCTACATATTTGAACTGTTTCTTACTGAAATTGGTACACCTTGTTTGCTGTAGCATAGACTAGATCCAGGCCTGCTGAATCTAGCTTTGTTTGTATGCTTGTTGTTTGTTTGCTTGTTATTTCCCTGGAATGCTAATTCCACCTAAAATGCAGCTTCTCAGCACTTCTGTGGATCCCTAGTGATATCTGCATTGCTTACTCTACTTATTTCCTTGTTTCACTTGAAAGAAAGTTACTGTTTGTCATTTTTGCATTTAAGTTACCTGTAACACATTGCACTTAAGTTACCTGGCACTTGCTCACTAAAGCAATTATATAAGTCAGCATCAAAAATTAAAAGCACTACACCCTCGCTCCCCATTGGCCCTTGTTTTCAATTATAAAGGAATTCCCAATATTATTCTAGCATGTCCAAAAGTCTGTTGTCAATCTCCTCTCTGGTCCAGCTGGTGAATCTGGGAATCTTGAGACAATGTTACAACTGCCTCATGTACCTCCTCCTCCCAACAAATTCCAACACATGTGAGAGATGCAACCATATAGCCAAACTGGAGGCTAAGCTCTCTCAACTCAGTACTGGCATAACGAGTCAGGAGGAGAAGGAAACCACACACACTACAATTCCAGTCTCACATAGACCTACCACGACAGCAAACCAAACATATAATCACACAAAAACATACTCGGAGGCTCTAAATAAAGATCTGCCTAAGCAGCAGAGACATCCAAAGCACACACCCAAGCAACCGTTACCCCAAAACAAAACACGTGCAACACATATCTTACAAAGCCAGTGTGACGAACAGTCACAGCCCTTAAGGCTAAACAACAAACCTGATACACTTCTAATAGGTGACTCTATCATCAGGCACACTGATGTCCCGCTCACCAGGCTGAACAAGGAGAAGGTCACGGTGAATAGCCTGTTGGGCACTAGGATCTACACAAGCACTCAGGTCACTCCAAGGGCAGTAATGACTCAGTCATTGTCCATGCTGGTGTGAATGACCTGAGACGTACCTCCTGGACTACATGAAAAGAGACATAGAGGAGGTAGCATCTTACCCTCACCAAGAATGATGCTACAATATGAAGACAAGATGATCAATTTCAACAATTGGCTTAAGTACTGGTGTCATTTAAAGGGGATCTGATGCCTGTCAGCCAAGGATGATATGCTCGACAAGCCACGATGCTTCGCTAGGGACGGCTTGCACCTGTCACCCCTGGGCTTTCGGATATTGGCAAAGGCTCTTGCTACCCCATAGTGCCTTTTTTAGGCAAGGCTCAAAAGACAAACCCACCTCCATAGGTATCACAAGGGATAAGAAACTAAGAGTAATGCTACTTAACGCCAGAAGTCTAAACCTCAAGATGCATGCACTTGAAACTCTCCTTAGCATGGAGAACATCGATATCTGTGCAGTAACAGAAACCTGGTTCAGGGCCCCGAGCACCCCCAGCACTACCAGGTTATACCTCATACCATGCTTTTGGCCCCAAAACTTGGAGGGGGAGTATCGATATTCATCAAAGATACCCACACCTCTAGGTTGGTGGCAAAGCACGAAGCATCAGAGACTATCCATGTGCAACTAACAGTGGGTAAAACTGCCTTCCAGTTTATAGCCTGCTACAGACCAGCCTTCCTGAGAACACTGGAAAATATGAAGGTCTCTCCAAACACCATTATATTGGGCGACTTCAACTACCCAAACATGGACTGGGAGCATTACTCTAGCTCCAACACCCTAGCCCATAGGTTCCTAGAATTCATAAACTCGAATGCTATGGAACAACTTGTTACCACTCCCACAAGAGGGGAAAACATTCTGGACCTGATCATCACCAACATGGGTACTCTATGCTCCAGACCAGAAGTGTATCCCTCACTGGTAAGATCAGAACATAAACTGATCTCACTGGATATTCACATCCCGACCCCACTCCCTGCCCAGAAAACCACAGTGAAAAACTTCTCTAAAGCAAATTTCACACTCCTCAAAACCAAGGTGGAATCCTTCCCCGGGCCTGTGGAAAATCCCAGACCACAGAATCCTTTATAAATGCATTGTATGAACACCTTCAGGAATGCATGGATCATGCAATCCCAAATAAAACCAAGACCCAATCCTCCAAAGGCAAGGCCTGTCTGGTGGACATAAACAAACTATACAATAGAAGAAGGAAGCTACTACATGATAGAGCAAAATCCCAAAAAGGGAAGGCATCTCTGATCAGTATTAACAAAAAACTAAGGGCACTCATAAAATCGTCTAAGGCCAGCTTCAAGAGAAAAATTGCACAGGACACTAAGGATAATCACAAGGCTTTCTTTAGTTATGTTAGGAACCTGGGTGGGAATTCCCTGATATGCTCAGAATTAGTCCAAAATGACAAAAATACACCAAACCCACAGACATTGCCAACATCCTAGCTGACAGGTTCAGTGCAAACCCCCACCAAAAGGGCAAATATCTTTCCCCGCCGAGGGCTGCCCCCCCGGCATCTCAGGTGCTCCGGTAAGAGCTGCCCTCTCCAAAGCAAAAACACAGCATCAATGGGACCAGATGGTGTCCCGGGCCTACATGAACTCCAAGAAGAGCTAAACCCAAACATAAAACTACTGTTCAATCTCAGCCTTACTACAGGATATGTGCCCAAAGAGTGGCGTACAGCAACAGTGGTCCCTCTCCATAAAGGTGGTGCCTCAACGGATCCTGGAAACTATTGCCCCATAAGGCTGACTAGCTTGGTCTGCAAAGCTATGGAAAGGATCATCATGGACCTCATAAATAAAGATATTGGAGACCTACAGACACTGGATCCTACCCAGTTCGGCTTTGTTAAGGGCTGATCCTGCCTCTTAAACCTGGTTGATTTCTTTGAAACAGTCACCAAGGCCATTGACGAGGTGATGGTGGTCCACACAGCCTACCTGGACCTCGCAAAAGCCTTTGATACAATACCCCACTCGGGCATTATAGATAAGCTCACCAGCTTAAATATAAACCCCTATGTCACTAGATGGATTACAAACTGGCTCAAGGACAGAACCCATATGGTTAGAATTGCTGGAGCCATGTCAGATTCCAAACCAGTTACAAGTGGTGTCCCACAAGGCTCAGTCCTGGGACCTCTCTTGATGACTGCAAACTGGGTGCCATAATCGACTCTCCAGCCGACACAAGCATCCTCCAAAAGGGCTTCATAGAAACAGACAACTGGTGCCAGAGCCATGGCCTCAAGCTAAATGCCAAAAAGTGTATAGTCATCCTTTGGCAAAACAAAGTGCCCACAAATTACCACATAGGTGGTAATCCAGAAGTAATTAGGGACCTGGGGACCCAAGTTGATAGCAGTCTCTCATTTGACAATCACGTGGCCAAAGTGGTTAGAAAAACATTTTATATAGCCCACCTAATCATGAAGGGATTCACATCTAGATCAGGGAGGTCATTTTACTCATCCCTCATCAGGCCCATAATTGAGTACAATGCCCTTTTGGGATGTACCTTACCAGACACCTGCAGCAACTGAAAAGACCCCAAAAGTACCTCACCAAGAGGATCAAAGGGCTCAAACAGATGCCATATGCTGCCCGGTTAAAGAAACTCCAGCTCTACTCAGTGGCATACCGCTGTTCAGAGCGATCTGTGCCTGATGTATGAATTAATGGACATGCAGAAAATCCAAATCCCATCGAGCTATGTGCTTTGAGACTTGAACCTCAGCACTGAAATAAATAGGACATGCTGGAGGGACAGATTCCAGAGGCTCCTTTCACACTGGAATAAAATCCCAGACCAGGTTAGGCAGAGTCCCTCATTGACTCTCTTCAAGAGGAATCTTGATGAGTGGATGGGAGATCGGTATCACTTCTGTTTCACTGTTAGACAGAGGCACAGTATACTAACCTCAAAAAAGGGCATAGCAAAATAAATTTAAAATGGGTGGCAAAAGCCAAACACATTCTGGCTAGGCTTCTAAATGCCCTAGGGCAGATAGCCTAGTATGAACCTATGAACCTATGATAGTGGCATAACATCTGAAAACTGTCACAGTAAAGTAATGATGTACTGAGGTACTAACACAATGGCTGCCAAACAGGTTAAAGCTGTCATGCTTCTGCCTTGCTGTTTCACACTGTACTACTTTCTAACATTACCCAGCCATGTCGGAATGGTACTTCTGGTATCAGAGTGGGCCTGCACTGTTGTTAAAGGTCCCTATCTGCACTAGTATAGATGGACTGGTCATGCTTGACATCTTTTGCTGTACTCCAACCAATAATGAGTTCACTGTCCTCATGGTCTGTCTCACAACCTTGGAAGGAAGTGGGTAGGGCAAGTGATGTGTGAATGAAACGTATCAGTATCTTGTGGACATTCACATTATCTGTACATGTCCTCTGCAACTCACTCTGTCAAGTTCTTGGGTTGTGGTTTTAATTGATAAGGATGTGCTTAAGTGACCAGGTGGGGCATCTATTATCACAGCATGCAAATTAGTCATTTATGAGGTCTATCCTCAATGCAGCTAATCTGTCTCTGAATCAAATTTTGTCATGATTGTTAAAACTGGTTGTTTTGGCCACACCAGTTTACACTCACAGAAGGATTATTTCTGAATCCCTAGCAGGAGTGTGCTATATATGTGACCTTTTTTACTTTAACTGTGGGGGAAATGTCATGGACATATTTTTTCTGTGGAATGTATGTGTGTTTGTAAGTGTGTGTGTGTGTGTGTGTGTGTGTGTGTGTGTGTACATATATATATATATATATATATATATATATATATATATATATATATATATATATATGTGTTTTTTTTTAACATGAGCACATGTCTGTAGAATAAAAGCTATATCTACAATTACATCTGTGGTCAGTCTCCTCAAAATACTACAGCAGGTGGACACTGTAGACTGAAGCAGTGGTATTTGACAATTGGCTGCATCCCTCAATTACACTGCAAGGTAATAATCTGATGTTTTTCCTATTACCCTTCAATGAAAAAGAGCAAAACGGCTTGAAAGAGATGGTGTTATTAATCCAGTGAAGAGGACTAAATGGGAGGCTCTGTTCTTTGTGGGCCTGCAGTGACAATAGGTGATACCCAGCTGGAAAACTCACTCAACAAAACATAAATAAGTACATAAGAAAATAAAATGTTTTTATTTATTTATTTTGATTTATCAGGGTAGTGCTGTGATATTAATGGACCACTTGCAGGCACATCCCGGGTGGCTAGGATTGCATAAAAAAATGAACAAAACATGTTTACAGATTCAACAATATTTATTTTATTTTTATTTTATTTTGTTTTACATTTGTTTACCATGAAAATCCAACTGGACACATGTCCTTTTTCAGTGGTGGCCCAGGGAGAAAAGCTTAATTACAAAATAGTATAAGAATAAACACAAATACATGCACAGTTATAGCTGCAGGATTATGCTACATCATATAGTTTAAGAAGCAGTTGGCAATTTATTTATTTTTATTTTTATTTTACATTTGTTTACCGGGCTAGTCAAACTGGATACATGTCCATTTTCAGTATAGGCCCGGGGAGAAAAGCTCCGCTATCTACTACATGGCAGGTATAAGAAAATAAGAATATACAAAATACACAAGGCATTTAAACCACAATTACAGGATGTTCAGAAAAAGTGATAGAGAGACATAGCAGTTACTTAAGTACAGGTAAGCATAATATGTAACAGAATTAATTACATTGTTTAAAAGATTAACAATAGAAATACGAGAAAAGTATAATTTTTAGTTGAGAAAATCCATTACCAAGTAGAAATGGAGAGTCTGGAAAAATAGAGTTGGGAGAAAGTGAAAAGGAGGCAGGAGAAGGGAGGAGGTAAAAAGATCAGCTAGGGTTATTGCAAGAGCATAGCCAGTGGTTGGTTAGAAAGTGTTTCAGTTTAGTTTTAAATAGTGGAATGGAAGTTTGGGCTGTAAGGTCTGGAGGAAGTTGATTCCAAATTTTACCAACTGAGTTTGAAAATATAGAGTCACCTGCGGTGTTCTTAGATAGAGAAGTTTGAATCAGTATTTTATTGGAAGAGCATAGGTTTTAGGTTGTTGTAGGGTTTTATAAGGGTGGAGAGCATTGGTGTATTCAGGGTGGTGAAGTGGGATTTAGGCTTTGTCGGCAAATGTAAGCTGATAGTATTGAATTAGGTGGGGCCACCCCAGGTTTAGGAATGATGTGTTTTATATGGAGGAGCAGTGGCAAATCTGGCAATGTTGTTGTATGCTGCTGTAAGCTTATTGGAGGTATTTTTTTTTGAAAGTATATATTATATAGCATATAATAAGGGTAGAGATTAGATGGGTTCTAGCTATGGTAGTTATTACTTCAGGAGTTAAGAAAGATTTGATTCTGTAGAGAGAACCTAATTCTATTAGTTGCTTTTTATGATAGAGTTGATATGAAAGTCAAATTTAAGTAGGTTGTCAATAGTAATACCCAAAAGTTTGGTTGTTTGGTCTGGAGAGATAAAGTGCCATTATTTAAAAGTGTGAAGTTAAGGAGAGGAGACAGGTGTGTGTAAAGAGGAGGAGAAGTTTTTCTTAGGGTTTAGGAGGAGACAGTGATTGGCGAACCATTGCTCTATAGTGGTAAAAGTCTTTTTTTGGTAAGGGAGTGGAGGTCAGCTTGGTTTGTGGCAGTGCAAATGATGGTGGTGTCATCAGCATATTAAATACAAGTAGTTAGAGGGGGTAAGCATACAGGTGTTAATATAAAAAAAAAAAAAGAAGAGGACCTAAGGAGAGCCCTGGAGGGACTCTATAGTGGTGCGGCGAAGCTCAGAAAGATTGTTGTTCCATAAAACAGCTTGTTTCCGATTTTGAAGATAGGAAGTAAACCAGTTTAAGGCAAAAGTATAGAGAGAGAGAGATTTTAAAAGATGTAAAAGGAGTTGGTGATTGACCATGTAAAAGGCTTTTGACAGGTCTACAAAGAATGCTGATGAAAGAAAATTGTTATTGCGGTTTTTATTGATGGAGTCAATAAAGGATAATAATGCTGTGGTGGTGCTATGGCAGGGACGAAAGCCCTGTTGGCAGCTAGCGAGGAGATTATTGGATAGGAGGTGATTAAGTAACTGTTTGTGGATGCATTTCTCCATTATTTTTTGCAATAGGAGATAGCAGCGCTATAGGGCGGTAGTTAGAATACTCAAACGAATCACCCCCTTTGAAGAGAGCAATGTCAAAACATTGATGAAAAAATGCAATTATCCATACCAGAGCTTTATGGATACAACATCAAAACAACACCACAAATAAACAACAAATAATTAAATATGGAATAGTACATAGCTGTGTCTGTTGAGTATGATCTAAGTGGGTCAGTACTGAAGCACTAAGATGGATACTCTCCTTAGAGAGGAGATTTTTATGGCCATACTAACTGGTGGACCTGTGCTTTTACAAACTGAGTTTGAGTATAGTTACCAGCAACTGTGACTTATAGATAATTCAGAATTGTGCTGAGAGGATAGAGGCTTGTTTATTGTAGCAAGCTATCATTTGGAATGAGCTGTGCACCATTTACTTTTCAAAGAGTAATGCAGCACTTATTTGGGATTTGCCGATAGATGTGTACTTGGAAGCTCATGTGATGACTGAAAAGATGGAAAGGGAGCAAATTGTTAACTTACCCTAAAGTGCTGCAAAGATTACAACACCATTATCTCTAAGTTGAAAAGGCAGAATATGAGTTTGCTAAGTCATAAACTGTTTACCAAGAACATGATCTGGACATTAAAGGATGCACTATACAGAAGAGATGATAAAAGCTATTCATGATGCACTCACATGTATGTGCAAGACGTAAAGTTTTTTCTCGGTTTGATTAATTACTATAAAATGGTTAATAGTTGCTCATAGAAGAGAGAGTCGGACAGTCAACTGATCAAGCTGATATGACCAACAAAAAAAGGCCTAGCATAAAGAATGGTCCCTCTCTTAACATCACCGTTTGTTTTCAGCATGATCTACCATATGCAATTCACCTAACTTCAGTGAGATTCTAGGAAGATTTAAGATAAACTCACCATGCCCTTTACTGGTTTACATTGAAGCATGGTAGAAGCCACTACAGCAAATAAATTGAATGATGTATATCTCAAGAGTAGTCACTTTTATTGAAAGGTTTCTTCTAAGGTGGCCTGGATTCACAGCTTTAGTTTCCACTGATATATGCAAGTGCCATACCTGCATGGCACAGTGTGCATTTATTATGCATTAATTATCACTGTGAGTGCATTGTGTGGCCCATCTGTATGACATAATTAATAACCTATAATGTATTGTGCATATCTTGTGCACCGAGTATCACTGTGAAAGTGGAGTGTGCATATCTTGTGCATTGAGTATCACTTTGATACTGTTGGTTGGCACAACTATATGGAAAAATCAATAGCCCATTGTGTAGTTTGTACATTATCACCTTGATAGGGCTGTGTGGTTGAGTGATATAGAATAATCAATAATCCATGATGAAGTGTGCATACTGTATGCATTGAGTATCACCTTGAGACTGGTATGTTGCACAGCTACATGAAATAATCAATAATCCATGGTGTGGATTTATTCATTTTGCATTGCACATCACATTCAGTCTGCCCTCGGTCTATCAGGGTATTGATTTCTCAGTGATAATATAGACTGTGGTCTAGCATATAATACACATTAAAATAGCCTGTTGTAGTGGTGCCCTAAGTTACAGTTATGTCATCAGGGAAGGAAGAAATACTATGTCATCTGAATTATTAGAATTATCATGATTTTTTTTTGCCTTTCTAACAGAAGCCATGGTCTACAGGCATAAACATTTCTGGAAAGGCTTAAGTAGCACAAACATTTCCTTTTGTGGTCCTCTTAGGACATAAACAATAAGTTTAAACAGACATCTCATGTAGATGTGCTGCGTTACTATATGATATTTCCTCATTCTGTGATCATTTACTGTCAGGATGTCTTTCCTCTGATTCATGACTATGTTATTAATTCTCTTTAATACTTACAGCTTCTCCTCTTTGTGAAATTCTTATCCAGTTGTATTAAAGTGATCTGATAGCAGTAGATATAAATATTAGCATATATGCAATAATAAAATAAAAATTGCGTGAGGCACACGTAACTGCATGATGTCTTTTGAAACCCATCATGAAGAAAGCCTGCCACTCAAATTTGGTATACAGCTGCCACTGTTGCTTGTAAACAGTATTAAAAATCATAAGCAAAGTTTTCACATTCTAGAAATATATTCAAAACAGGATGCTCGGAGGTAACTTGCAGGGTATCATTAGAAAAATTATAACTACTGGTAAAGCTACTGAGAAATTGCAGCAATCTGCACTACAGAAAATATGGTACTTCACTATACAGAAAGACACAGAACTTAAAAAGTAAGTTTTGAATATATGAAATGAACACCACTATGCAGCTTAGTCTCTCCTGAATAACTTTTCAGTTTTTTAAGTTTTTGTGCTTCTCTCAGGGTTTGTGAAGATAACATTTCATTGATGCATGGTTTAGAAATTATTTTGTCAAGAACCTCTGAGGACTCAGCAGGAGGTTTCATTAAAATCATCTGGCATTAATGGTTTAAATTAGACAGTGCTGAGAACAAATACATGACAAAGACTATTGTAAAGTGTAGAAATTGTCACAAACTGTTTTCAATAATTTATAATGTAAGTATATGCTATTCCACTGATAAAAATAATGTAAAAAGAAAATAGATGCCATTTTTTATTTGCTGTTTTTTATTTGACATTTATTAACTGATTAGTTGAATTTGTCCAAGGATTTATTTCAGACATGACCCAGGCCAGAGAGGCCAGCAGACAATGCAACTAAATATAAAACTGAATGTGAAACTATTTACATAGAAATTTACATTGGCATTGGAAGTAACATAGCTGTAGATATAGCACAGATAATGAATCTTCATTTAGGAACAGATAAATTTGAATTTTCAGGTACTTACTACCTGATCACTACGGTGAAAGCTCAGACAGCATGGAATCATTTTATTTTGTCTCAGCTTTACTTTTGCTTTTGAAATGACTAAACCTGTCTGGTTAACTGTTCAAATTTTAGCAATCAAGAACAAGCAAAAAGTGTCTGCAATTTTAAAGAGTAAAAAAAAACAGCTATTTTCAACCATCTTTTAAATCCAGTTTATCCAGTTCAAGGATGCAGTGAAACAAATACTTATCCCAACTAGTAACAGGTATAAAAAGAAAACCAGTCATTGACAGCACAGCACTAAATCACAAGGTAAGCACACCTAGAAGCAATTCAGATGCCCAAGTGTCTTTTACTTGAAATAAAAATGTTCATAAACAAAGAATTATGATGCAAGAAACGGATCTTAAATAAATATTTTTATGCAATTCACTAACTTTATTTATCAAATTCAGTGTCATAACTTCATCAGAAAACATAGCAACACAATACCATTAAGAGCAACATGATTCAATAACCTTCAATGAAGATAGCATTTTACAGATTATGTGTTCAGCAGTTTTTTAGAAACCTGTTGAAATCCTTGATAAAAAACTAAAAGACAAAGAGCAGATACAAATATACAAGTTGGTCTCAGAAGGGGTCATTAATACTCACAACAGGGCTGGTTTTAGGGATGACCTCATTATTTATGTATTTATTTATTTATTTTGTTTGTTAACCAGGTAGTGTCCGGCTAGGCAAGAAGCCCATTTTCAGTGGAGACCCTAGGAGAAAAGCTCCGAGGTAGTTTACAAATAGAATTTACAAATGACATATACAAGTTACAATAATTATAGGACATAAAGGAATACAAAAAAAAACAAGTTCTTACTGTTGTGTTAAAATCAGGAGTAACAAAGTCAGACATATTAAAGATATTTAGAAAATTATAAGTAATTGTCAGACATTTCAAACAATATCATTTTTCCATACATCATTCTTTTCAACCATTCTTTGGAAGAAATGATTCAAAAAAGCCAGGAGATACTGAGAAAGAAAGTAAGGAGGAGAATATAGACATTTTCAGGAAGAGGTGTTTAGACTGGGCTTGTACAGGAGCAGAGCCTATGTTTAGAGAAGTATTCTTTTAGGGTTTGTTTAAATGCTAGTGGGTTATTGATGGTGAGAATATTCCAGTGCTTGGCTATGGTATGGGACAATAGGGAGATGCCATAGGTGTTTTGGGCTTTACTAACTTTAACAATATTTTGTCAGCCAATCTAAGGGATGTTAGGTTACTATAGAGTTGGACTAGATCTGATAGGGCTGGGCAGTTATCAGGTTTGTATATGACTGTGTGGGCAGTTACTAGCTGTATCAGGGTAAGGAGATGAGGGAGCTCTAGTCAGTTTTGCTGCATTAATGCAATACAGTGGTGAGATCTTTGAGACTGATTTCTAGCAAATTTGGCAATTTTGTTTTAGTAGGATTCAAGGCTATTTAGGTCAGATTTGCGAAGGTTGGTAAATATTTGAGAGCAATATAGAAGGGAAGATAATAGATGGGTTAGAGCAGTTGTGTGTCTGGCTTGGTCAGTGAGAAATGGTTTTGCTCTGTAGAGTTAACCCAGTTTGGCATGCACCTTTTTAATGGTTAGAGCAAGGTGTTTATCAAACCTTAGTCCGGTATCAGTTGTAACACCAAGAAGTTTTGTATGTTCTACTGGCTCTATTATAGTGCTATTGGAAGAGGAAATATAGATGGGGGTGGATTCTTAGATGATGGGTTTTGGTGGAAGACCATAAGCTTGTTTTTTTTTTTGGGTTAAGTATAAGTTGATGGAGAGTTAGATAATTTTCTGTACTGTGGAGGGATTTTTGAGTTTTTTCTTGAAGTTCTTTAATAGTGGGGGCAGAACAGATCAGGGAAGCATCATCAGCATATTGTACAACTGAGGTTGACTTAGCTGCAGTATGAAGGTCATTAGTAAAGATAGTGAACAGGAGTGGACCGAGGATCGAGCCTTGGGGGACACTGATACTTACAAGGAGCTGAGAGGAGAGTTTATTTTCCCATAGAGTGGCTTGTTTTCTGTCAGTCAGATAGCTTGAAACCATTTTAGGGTTTCAGAGCTGGAGTGGTAGTTGGCTAGTTTCTTTAGAAGTATTTAATGTGATACCGTGTCAAATGCTTTTGATATGTCTAGGAAGGTAACAAATACAAGTTGCTTTTTGTTTTTAAGCTGGTTAGATCATCCATCTAACCATCCATCCATCTTAGATGGATGATTATCATGTTGTTCATCTATCTAGGAAATAATGAAAGTCACCCCATAGCTCATATGAGTGTTGAAGAGGTATAGCCAGGTTATGTACATTCTGAGACAAACAATGTGCTTTATGCAAGTAGGAAAATAAATTACCCCTTTCATGAAGCCATTGTAGTAACCCATTCCATTTAATCTTTTGTAGAGTTTTCCACTGAGAAGCTATGCAGGCACATACTAAGCCTGACAACTGCAGAATCCACCTCAGGAGGTGACAATCGTACCAGGCTACTAACTATATTACCTCCTGTGAAAAAGAAATCTTTCATACACGGTATTAGTAGTTGTAACCAGTCTGTTAGTAGCTGAGCTAATTTATCCCATAATGCAAAAAATGTGTTGACAATCCCAAAACATAAGTTGTTGTGGGATCTGGAGAATCACACAACCAGCAGGTTGACTGTCTACACAGACCTTTCACACGCTGTCATGTGGGGAACCAGTATCCATTATGTATAAAAAGAACAGTTTTCTTATAAATGAACAGTGTCTTTTTTAACTAACTTAGCTCATGTGAAAAGGTCTCACGTACATTAGGGGAATACTGAAAAGTGTCCTTTTTTCAGTCATTCCACTAGACCCCAGATGCAGCCATGATGCTACTGTTGCCAATTAATAAGTAATATATCTTGGAGGCTTGGATGGTAAGTCCCAGACTTATACACATCTCTTTCTGGTCATTGGTTTCCCAAATGGGAAATGCCCATCCCTAACCTAGTCCCAAAATTTAGATTTACTTATTAGATATTGTAACCAATGGCATTTTCAAAATACATCCTTGCCCAAACCGTATTTTGATTATAAAACTAGAAGTCCTTACTGCAATTGTCCTAAAGGGGTAACATTAATATTTGCCATGTATGGACCCAGAGGAATAATTTCTTCCATATTCACATCAGGCTGATTTCCACCACCTGTATTGTATTGTATCAGGATGTAAAAAATCCCCATATATTTGGGGTGCTGACTGACCCATGTAAATGACATAGGGAAAAGAGTCTCTTTCAGGTCTATGGTTGCTTTATTAGCTGGAAACAATATGTTCATTAAGCTTCAGTTTAGGTTTGAGACCCCCAATTTTTCCAGTACTTTTGAACTCCTGATTGTTGGATTATATGTGTGTATACTCACTTGTGTGTCTCATTTACACAAGATATATTCTATATAGTATATTTTACTACATTTGTCAGACTCTTTCTTCCTTGTCCACAATCCTCATCTCAGACATTCATTTAAAAAATAATTATAAATTTATCTTGCTTAATCAGGTAGACTTTGATATTTCATATTCTGCTTTTGGTTTATTTGCATTTCATGTATATATCTACTATGTTATTTATTTTATTTTTCCTCAAGATTTTCTGTTTATTATTTGTGTTTGGCTTTAGTTCATTTTCAGAGATCTACTGTTGCTTTGATCAGATTTTACTATTTTTGTACATTTATAGATGAAGAGTTTTATTTTTGCTCTCATAATATACTACTATATACTTGAATTTGTCTTTAGTTTCTTTTCTTACTGATGTTAAGACTTTTTAAGATTTTCTGTTTTACTTATTTATTTCCATCCGTCTGTTATTTTCCTTTACTACTGCTGGCACTTTTTAAATTCTCTTCATTTTACTTCAACTTGTCATTTTAATTAGGGCTTTTATTTTTTTCATCAGTATTTATCTGCAGTGTTCTTCATAGTTTTCTTGTCTTACACTCAATTATTTTTTAATTACTGATTTGTCTTTATTATAATAGTTCCATTTAAGTCCTTTTCATCTACATTTGTTCTGTCCTTAACAGCCATTTTTATAATTTCACATACAATATTTTGTAAGTTAGGTCTCTTTATTTGTCTCTCATAGTTTCACAGGTTCACAGCTAAATACTTGGCTGGATGCCGTTGCAGGCCATTTTAAGTTTAGCCATATTCCCTTTTTGTGCTTAAAATAGTCTATCTGATTTGGTTATAGATTGCCCTTACCCATCCCAAGGTCAATAATTATATATGACCACTAATAACAGTAACTGGGATTATACCAAGATGATTTGAGGGGACCTCTGCATGGAATAAAATGTTTAGAAGCTGCCTCTGTCCATTAGTAGTGCAGGAGGCAGTTCTGGGGGAAATTTTCTATTTCTCATCCATAGATCTAAGCTGCACTTGAAAATGGACAGGGATGAACTTTGCATTATGTGGATGGGGCTCTGTTCCACAGCAGTGGTATCCTCTGTGAAATATAACTGTCCCTCCAAACCATTCTCTTGATGTTGCAGAAAAGGTTTGGATCCCTAGATCAAGTATTTCTGATGCCATTTGACTTATTGATGTGCAATAAATCTATCAGTAATTGGTCAGAGGATGCTTGCCTGCCAGACACAGGTCACCCCTTAGCAGTCTGTAGGATACAGAGTATAGTGACAAGATTGGAGCCAGATTCAATAAAGCCTGCACTAAGTGTACACAATATGTATTCAAGAACATCCCTACCACATTTTGTGCTTTCTAGTCACCCAGAGAGATTAAACGAAGTGTACATGTAGTCTACACATTGTGGTAACCCTTATGATCCCTGCCAATGTTTAAAGTTGCAAGAAAACCAGTAGGAAAGCTAAAATTAGGAGAAAGCAGGTGTGAGTTACGCTTGTGTTGTCTGTTCACTCAGAACGGTGTCCACTTAGTGTATACTTTGTGTAGGCATTATTGAATCCCGGGGTTTGAGTTGGTCTATGTAGGACATGTTGTTTAGGCCTTATATCTTTGTACTAAAGAGGATAAAAGGACCTTCCTCTCTGGGTATCTGTATCTCCCTATGGAGACATGTCTTACATGTAGGAGATAATGTATCCGTAAAAACATATGGTTGATAACAATGCCTCCAAGTAACTACAGCTCTTGACCAGGGGCCAGAGTAATGAAGTTACTCATTATATTCCTGTAATTGCATGAAACACCCTATTATTCAACATCAAGTAGTTGTTTAAGTTATGCCCGTTGTTCTCAACAATATCCAGAGGCACATAGCAGGAACTTTGTCTTCCTTGTTTCATTATTCCATGTCTTAGTATTGTATTTTAATACCAGATTAAGGCACAATAAGGCAAAGATTATCTTTAACTTGCTGAGGAGCTGTGATCTGACTAGATGACAACTGCAACAGTTATGTCATGAGGAAAGCAGAGCATGAACAATCACAATCTGGCATGATAAAAAACTTTTTTTTTCAGATTTGACAACAGTTTACCCCACCCTTCATTGTTATTCAGCAAATATGTCTGGATAAGACTGCAGATGGACCTGAATGTTCTTTCATAGGTTCATAGGTAGGTACTAGGCTATCGGCCCAAGGGTCTAAGTAAGCCTGGCCAACAAAGTTCCCTGGCTTACGCCAACCTAAGAAAGTTAATTTCCTGTGCCCCTGTCGAGCAGAGCCACAGAAGTGATCCTCAGGGTGTATTTCCTATTTCCCATCCACTCATCAAGATTTAATGAGGAACGTTGCTTGACATAGATGGGTAGCTTGTTCCAGAGTATGGGAAGTCTCTGGGACATGAATCTATACCTCCAGCATGTCCTATTTGTTGTGATGATAAGGTTTAGGTCCCTAGAGCGTGTAGCTCAGAGGGATTGAAATCCCTTAGATGTAGCATGTCCAACAGCTCTGGGTTTGACATAGCTTTATATGTTAGGCAGAAATCACATCAGAGTAGGCGATATGCTACAGAGTAAAGCTGGAGGTTTTTGAGATGGTCAGTGTAGGGCATCTGTTTGAGGCCAGTAATCCTCTTTGTGAGGTACTTCTGTGGCCTTTCCAGCTGCTGAAGATGTCTTGTGAGGTTCATTCCAAAAGGGGTATTGTACTCTATAATGGGTCTAATGAGTGTTGTGTAGAGGGTAACAATGACCTGTTTTTCCTGGATGAGAACCCTTTTGTGATGAGGTGTGCCATGCAGAAGGATTTCCTGACTACTGTAACAATGTGATTATCAAAGGAGAGACTAGTGTCCACCTGGGTCCCAAGGTCTCTTATCACACATTTGGCATTAAGAAGAATGATGCATATGTGGTAGTTCATGGGTACAGAGTTTTTACCAAAGGGGATGACAATGCACTTTTTGGCATTGAGCTTGAGGCCATGGCTCTGACACCAGGCATCTGTCTCAGTGAGGCCCTTCTGTAGGATGTCCACATCATTTGGGGACTTGACTATGGCTCCTAGTTTGCAGTCACCTGCAAACTTCATTAGCCAGAGGCCTTCTGTGTTAGCCTGTACTTCAGAGAAGTAGATACCAAACAGGAGAGGTCCCAGGACTGAACTCTGTGGTACTCCACTTGTCACTGGTTTGAAGTCAGATTTGGAGTCTACAGTGTGGGTTCTGTCAGTGAGCCAGTTGGCAACCCATCTTGTGACATAGGGATTTATACCAAGTTTAGAGAGTTTAGCTATAATTCCAGAATGGGGGATGGTGTTGAAAGCCTTGGCAAGTTCAAGATAGGCTGTGTGAACCACCTTACCCTCGTTTATGGCTTTGGTGACTGCCTCAAAAAAGTCAACCAGGTTCAGGAGGCATGAGTTGCCTTTCACAAACCCGAACTGGGTGAGGTCCAGAGTTTGGAGGTTACCAATGTCTTAGTTTATGAATTCCATGATGATACGTTCCATGGCCTTGCAGACCAGGCTCATCAGGCTGATAGGGCAATAGCTCCCAGGATCAGTGGTGGCTCCCCCTTTGTGGAGTGGGACAACTGTTGCTGTGCGCCATTCAGTGGGCACAAAGCCTAATTTGTGGCTATGACTGATGGTGCTTAGGTGGGGAGCCAGTTCCTTCTGACGTTCGTGTAAAACACAGCCTAGGATGTTGTCCAGTCCCATGGATGCTGTGTTTTTGGCTTTAGAGAGTGCTGCTTTTACTTGTGTAGTTGTGATTACAGGGACTCTGCATTATTTCTGTATAGATATGGGCCCTTTAGGGGGTGAGAGGGGAGAAAATTTAGCACTGAGCCTATCTGCCAGGATGTTGGCAATATTAGTTGGTTGTGTCATTTTTGTGCCATTGTGCTGTAACTCAGAGCAGATCTGGGTGTTGCTACTGAGATTCTTGACATAGCTATAGAATGCTTTGTGGTTGTCCTTAGAATCAGTAGCAATCTTGTTTTCATAGCTAGTGTTGGAGAATCTTATAAGGGATCTCAGCTTCTTACTGAGGCTGACCAGGGAGCTCCTCCACTCATGGGATTTTACTCTCTTTTGCAACAGTTTCTTCCTTCTGTTGTAGAGTTTGTTTATGGCAGGGGACCACCAGATTGGCTTCCTTTTTTTGGAGGATAGCGTCTTGGTTCTGTTTGCTATAGTATGATCCATGCACTTGTGTAAGTGCTTATAGAGTGCATTTGTGTAGGATTCAGCAGTCGTATGTGTATTGTCCATCTGCATGGGTATCATGAAGTTTGCCACTTCTGTCTTAAGAAGCATGAAGTTGGCTTTGGAGAATTTTTTTACCATGGTTTCCTTAATGGTGGGTGGGGGAAGGATGTGGATATCTAGGGTGATTAACTTATGGTCAGATCTGACCAATGAGGAGTTGACTTCAGGTGTGGACCACCGTTCACTCGTGTTGGTAATGACTATGTCTAGGATATTGTTGCCCCTGGCGGGGGTGCGGATGAGATCCAAGGCATTGTAATTTATGAATTCCAGAAAGCGCTGAGCAAAGGAGTTGGTACATGAATATAATTTCATGGTTGGTACATGAGTA
Organism: Protopterus annectens; assembly: GCF_019279795.1. Lineage (NCBI taxonomy): Eukaryota > Metazoa > Chordata > Ceratodontiformes > Protopteridae > Protopterus > Protopterus annectens. The sequence goes on along the minus strand of NC_056731.1, from coordinate 873,804,252 downwards.
CAATTACATGGCTACAATTTCTCTCAATCCTGCCAATGTCCTAGGTTCCTGTTGTATAATCTGACTCCTTTGAGTATGTCATGGTTTCAGAAGAAACCATACCTCTCAACTGTACAGATTTTCACAGAATGTCCAGATTTTTGGCTCATATTTTTGGCCTGTTCCTCATTAAATTTGTGGTTTTCTGGCAAATCGCTGGGATGATCTGAGGAATGAAGTCACTAAATAATGACATACATATGAGTTTCTGGCATCAAATCCTTCCGATAATGTATACTGAAATAAACTGTTACTCTAGAACCTAAGTTTATAAGAGCAATATTTAAAATATGTCACTATTTTGGGCCTTTGTCCCTCCATTTTGTCAGACTTTGTCCAGATTTCTTGTACTAAGAGGTTGAGAGGTATGGAAGAAACCTATAAGTACCACCTTATCTAATATCCACCTGGTTGCGTGTGCATGTTTCTTCAACAGTACATAGACATCATGGTTACTTTGGTGCAATCTAACCCAAACTGGCATATTGGATGACTTTAACATCTTAGTCAATCAATAGCCTATGTCTCCTACAAAAATAAAAAATCACAGAGATTAGTAGGGGATTTGCATTTGCACAGATCATTATTTCTGTGGCCTATCATTTAGACAACATCTGGAATTAGTTTTCCAGTTTTGTATGTTTATCATTGACCTGAAGATGCAGCCATTTTTATGGTCTGATTAAAGCCAGGTTCATTTCGTGCTTGAGTTTCCCTGGGTGTCATGAACTGGAACAATGCAGGAATTTTAAATTAGCTGTTTCTGAAGTTGTTGACTTTTTCTACAGTGATTTCTTGTGGAAACTAAAACAGCCAACAAAGATGGATTTATCACTAGCTGATACTCAGCCATGTCTTCTTCCTTGGTTATCCTTGTCCTTGGGATAAACATCTGGTCCACCTAGTTGTTCAAGAGCCTTAAAAGAACCTTTTGTTCTTAACCCTCAAAAGGGCTAGACAAAGGCTTTAGCACCAATGACAATACACACATCTACAGAAGAAGAAGTTTAGATGAGTTATTAATTTCACATAAGAAGACATTTTTTCTGATAGTAAAAATTTCTGCAATAGCTAAACAACCAACTGTGTGTTTCCAGGTGACTGTGTGTCTGTGCAACTCAGCCTGACTTGCTAAACACAAGATGATTTCATCTGAGGAATTCAGATTTGCCACCTTTTTAGTCATTGGTTCACAGTGTCGTGGGTAGTTACTAGGGATGCAGAAGAGGAGGCCCTTGTGAAGTTTAATGCAATTTTCCATCTGCTCCAATATGCTATTTGGTTAAATGACTTACACAGACTGACATGTAGGCACTTGCAGGCTAAGGGAATGAAATCCACAACTAAAGAAACAACTTGTTAAAAAGCTCATAGCCTTAATCCTGTGTACAAACTATCACATTCAGCTTGCCTCAGATTAAGTGAAGTGGCTAAAACAGTCCCAGAAGAGGATGATTAGCTGGCTAATACAGTTTTCATGTATGGAATTACTTTTTCTTGTGGGGGGAGTGATTTATCATACATTGTTTGCCATTTATCTTTCTGAATGCTCCTATAGGATTGTCTTGGGTTTTAATTTCTCCTTACTCTACACACTAAACTATGGAGTACCACCAGAATCCATATGGACCATTTTCTTTTACCAAGTACCAAATGACCACAATGATATCATCAGAAGAAGTCTGCAATATCATTACTATAGCAAAGAAATGTAGTTGTGCCATTTCTTTCCTCAGAATTTTATGTTGGCCCTGAATTTGTTAGAAGATTACCTTTACTGTATAGTAATTTGATTAAATCCAACATAATTATGATGCCTACCATGGCTATATGCACCACACTCAGGACTCAAATATCCTATCTTTGAATCTTTGTAATATGTATGGGAATGACAGGCCCAAACTGTCACCAAAGGTGAGTGATCATGAAATCATCTTCTGTGACACACTGATTCTTTGGGACCAGACATCCTCGGTCATTAAGTCTGCATATTTTTTTTTTAAATGATTGCCTAGACCATGTCCCTTCTATTGACTGATGACAAGGTTATAATAGCACATGCCCTGGTTTCCTGATGCCTTAACTACTGCACTTTCCACTATCTGGGCTTGCAGACTTTGAACGCCATTGCTGGTATCTAGTACAAAACTTCAGTGCCTAGCTACCTTATGTTACCAAGATATTGCCTCGGTTCTTCAAAGCCTGCACTGGCTTTCCATTTTACCTCACATTTTCTTAAAATTTCTCATCCTAACCTACCTAACTATATAGAAAATAAGTCTACACTACCTGAGTGAGTTCCTTGTGCCCTATTGCCTTGCTTATGCCCCCCCATCTGACCCCCCGGAGCGGCTGGCAGTTTTGAGGATGTGGCCTGAATCTTACGTGATTTATCCCTTTGCTTATCAAGCACAATACATTCAGCATCTACTACTCGGGTAGCTTTGGGTAGCTATTGTGCTCAGTTGTTTTAAAATTTTCCTCAGAAATGCTTATACCAACTTACATTTTAATCCCAGCATCTATTTTTTTGTGTCATTTGACATCCTGCATAATGTTATATTAATTATGTTTAGTGTTTCATTGTTATATTCATTAATATATTCATTGAGCTTTGCTTTATCTATCCTTGATAAATTTTTACTGAAGATTTTATAAACTCTAAATAATACAAATAAACAAAATTAAAACCCATAAATGGGAAAGTAAAGTAATTGCAATCTGAAAATAGAAAGGTGCATGAATAAATCATAAAATATGGTGGCGGGGCAAGTTTATAATCCAGGAGCTCCTATAACTATAACTATAATAAACTTTAAGCAGTGCAATTTACTATCTTCCTTTAAACATAAACTAGATGACTGGATGGGTATCCACTTATTTAATCCAGGATTGATCGGTATTGCCCTCCTGGATAAAGGAGGTACTGCCAGAGGAAGGGTACTAGTAAGGTGAGAATGGTCATGAGACTTGATAACCTTGAAATATCTATAAATCTATGAATCTGTGTGACAATAGAAAGAGCTGAAAATGCAAAAAAGTGTGCCTTTTTTCAGTCTTCAAAAAGCTTTTTGAACTTATTAGTAATCTTGAAGGCATTAAGGCTAGTCCTTGACGCATTCAAAAAGTGACTGAGAGGAGCATCTCCAACTGTAATCTACATCTCCAACTGGAATACACTTTTTGGTAATTCTTTATTTATTCCATTACTTAATAGTGATTAACTATAAGTAAACTTGGATATGATGAAAAGTTTAACATGCACAGCAATTTAATATATGTCTGTAGTAAAAAAACTGAATGTAATAGAAGCTTAACTTTGACAACACTTTATTAATATATGTCTCTTGTAAACTGGTGCCATTAAAACTACCATCATGTGTTCAGTCCTACTCTGAACAAAACACTTAAAAGTCATACAAAAGCCCATTACTGAGGGTAACATTTATAAATATGCAAAGAAGTCTATAGTTTTTATTATTAATTACTAACCCATAGCAACATGTTTGGAAGCCTGCTCCTCTACATTTGAGGAACCTCTTACACACACATACACACACATACACACACACACACACACACACACACACACACACACACACACACACACACACACACCCACACACACACACATTCATTCAGTAATACCCTTTTGCATACATTAACCCATTTCAACTAGAGATTAATTCTGGTAGCACTAGTTCTTGAATTCTTTGTTAAGGAAATTTCTTTTGTTCAAGTTGCAGGAATTAAATCCCTTTGTGGGGAGAGCAGGATTCAAATTGTACTCTGAACTGTCATTTGTAAAATTTGTAAAAGACCGAATTCGAAATCTTGAAGCTAGGCATTTGTGAAATGGAGCTGTATTTTATATATGTATATATATATATATATATATATATATATGCTGTCAGTGACTTTAACGGCATAATAACAGTAACTTTAAAGGCATAATAACAATGTCATCAAAATCATGAAAAGAATCATGGCATTACAGTTAACAGTCCTAATATGTATTTCAATTGACAGCCAGTGTCTGTGTATGTGGAATGAGGTCTGTAGGTTACCATCCACAGTACATGTTTCATTATGCAGGAAGGTTACCTGCGCAGATTAGACAGCATCAGAATAGTGCACACTTTAAATCACTGACCTTCATTCAGCACAACTCGCATTTATCCCTAGTTGTAGCCTAGAAGCAAACCTTGTAGGACTGGTGTCTCTAATGATGTATGCTTATTCTCCTGATGATGTCATTTCAGTATTAATTAAGGGCATGATCAATGATTTTTCAGTTTTGCTTTACAATACAATAGCATCAATTTATAGTTAACATAGACTTATTTAGATTATGATTTTACGAGTTAATTAAGGGGGAAAAAAACTAATACATGAGTGTAGGTGTCACTGGTGCAACAGATAGCACACTTACCTTTTGTGCTGGAAGCCCAGAAAGCTGTGGGTTGTATTCCAACTCCAGTAGATCGGATTGCTGACCCTGCAGTGTTGCATTGGATGGTATTGTATTGCTGAGTAAGTCATCCTTCAGATGAATTGTTAAATCAGGGTCCTATCTGCTTGGATTGGTGTAAGCTTAATTCAATGGAAAAGCATATACAGCACCTATCAAAAGGAGTAGAAGTTCCTTAATGCCCTAGCCAAATTTACCACCTTGGATCTCCACTAAAAAGAAGCCACAAGCTTACTGGAACTAATCTAGCCAACAAAAAATAGACAAATTAAATAAATAAATAAACAAATAAATAGCTGAACGAATAAAGAAATCATAAATAAATGAGGCAGTAGGCAAAAAGCTTGTGAATATGAATGTTATATATCTGTAAAAGTAAAGCAGTCATGGTTTTTCAGAGATAAAAGAAATTTAATTTAAATCATTATAGCATAAATGAGCAAGCTGTCCTTGCTCTATTATGTATTTATGCAAAATTATTTTATTTTACAAGTATCAAAAGTCATATCTAGGACTAGATATTTGAGCAACTGCAATGAAATGTTTTCCTTTACAGGAACAAATGCATCCGCCATGTTCCTAATAAAACGAATAGACTAATTTGTGAAATATATGTGTAAGTCTGTTAAATAAGCAGCCTGCAGTGCTTACTGTGGGAGAAGGACTGCAGGGGAACTTACAGATTCTGTGTTAGCAAAGCAGGGTTTCCATTAACAGCACTTTGAGAATCAGACTTTATTCCCTGAAGGCCTTTACCTTTTGAAATCTTTTATTTACACGTGACAGCTGACAGTACCAAAATCTGTAGTATTTGAAACATAAGCTGACTAACTGATGTGTAAAATGTAGTTTCCATTGTATTTTGTAGCTAGGCATTATTGTTTAGTTCTCTCCTTTCCTTTTTCATTTCCATTTAAATCTTCTTCCTATATTTATATTTCAAAGAAGAAAAACAATCCTAGAAAGAGAAAAATAGAGACTGAGACAAAGACAGGGCAAAAAGAAGAAACAAGTTTAAACTGGTTATAATTGTAATAATGTTTCTAATAAACCTGTAACAATGGCAGAGCATGTGCCTCAAGTGAGATTTCTCACTTCATTACAAAACCAAATGTCACTGTAATAATCACACCTGCTGTTGCTATATCAGCTAATGTAATAAATACTTTTGGCATTGCACTAGGCAAATAATGGGCATTAATTCTGGGAACCAGAAAACAGAAAAGGAGTGAAAATGTAAAAGAATTGTATTTAATTGCTCTTTATATCGTGGTATGTGCAGTACACATAATCTGCTTATTTCAGAAACAGAATGTAAGAAAAATATGGAAATAGTATAACATGTACACCATTATTGTTAGTTCATATGACCTGATATGGAAATAATATCAAGTCACACTGATGTTGTATTTAACTGCCTACTAAAATATTTCACAACCTTTTGCATTAAGAGCCAGAAATGTGTTTGAACTACAATATGAATTAATATGAAAATCATGAAAATCATTGCTGCATTTAGATACTAAGTTGTTGTAATTTAAGGTTACTGTAGGTTAAAGTCACATATACATGTAGGCATACAGCACAACTGGACACAATGTAATGGAAGAAAGCCTTTTATTGATAAAACCAGCCTGTGCTACAAATAGCATACCTCTGCTACCTTTCCTTACCATTTCTGTCACTCGTATTTCCTAATGTTATTCTTGAAGTGTCATCTATGACACTAATCCCCCACTCCCTACACACACACACACACACACACACACACACACACACACACACACACACACACACACACACACACACACACACACACACACACACACACACACACACACACACACACATAACACTCTGCCTTTCATTTTTTTGTTCTGTTCCCCCAGAGTCTCTTCTAATAATAAGGATTATTTATATCCTAGCTACACTTCAACTTATCCTCTCCTTGTATAATTCTCACATGTTTCTTTACATTTTATACATACTTCACATATCCTAGTCTCCTTATCACCTTGACAATCCTTAGGAAAGCTTGATTCTTCTGTCAATATGCCCATCAGAAATGAGCAGAATATTCTAGATGAAACCTCACCAGCACAGTGTATAATGCCAGGATGATATCTGTATATCTAGAATCTAAACTCTAGACAGTACTTTTCTGCCATGAGTCACCCTAAGCATGATTGTAATGAGCATTATTTTTATCCATTCATTCTAGAAGTACACATCCTAGTTCCTTAACTATCTGTTTAATCCTTCAACAGAGTATTTAATATTTCATTTCAAATTTGTACTCACCACTATTAGCAATCTTAGACTTGTCATGAATTATAACACTATTTTCTAGTATCATTGTATGATGCCTGACATATGTTGAATAAGACAAGATTCATCAGCTTGCAGTAATTCTCTTATTTTTAGGTTGTCAGTTGACTGTTTCTTCACACCTTCAACCCTTTGCCTCTTACCTGCGAATAAATCACCTCTGTACTTAACTGATGATATCAAAGGTCTTGTTGAAGTCAAGAAAGCCACATTAACCAGGCTCTCCTTGTTAAGCCATCCATTTGCAATTCTCCATCACTTTCTATCTTTATCCATCTAGTGGTAGGAATGACTTAACAATTATATCTTCTATATCATATATTTTCCAAGGGTCTATATTATGAAATCGAAAACCTGTTTCAATCGAACATCACAACAGCAACACACATAGCCCAGACCGCAAATACGCCGAACCCCCTTTACCACGAACTTTCAAATCTCGAATCGTCATAGTCAGCCAACACCACTGCAAACTGCATACTACATACCCAAACATAATAAATAAAACGGGTCTATATCAGAACATCGAAGTATTAAAACTTTGAATGTTCTGATATCAAACACTATTAAGCAAACGCTAAGAATAGCGAAAGCTGCAGAACAGCGAAGTCTTTCCTTGGGAAAGAATTCAGTTGGCCGTTTCTGTGGCTTCACTATTCTTAGCGTTGTGGTGGAAAGTTACTGGTTGGGTTCAGGTAAGTGTGCGATTGTTTGTACGTTAGGGTTAGGGGAGGGTTAAGTGAGTTAGGGTTAGGGCGTGGGATAGGAGTGTGTGCGATAGTGACAGACTTTAGGGTTAGGGGCGGTTTAAGTGAGTTAAGGTTAGGGCGCGGGTTAGTGTGCGATAGTGACGGACCTTAAGGTTAAGATTTGGGTTAAGGTAAGTGAGTAGATAGTAGTGTATGTTTTGTTTAGTGTAGCGTTAGATGTAGGAATTTAAGTGTATGTGTGTGGTTGCTGTTTGTTTGATGTGCTTGTGTTGTGTATATGTGTTTTGAAGCAGCAAATTTTTTCCATGGGAAAATATTTGCTGTTCTAAATGTTCAATATTTTCATGTTTAGATGTTTTGGGGCTGATGAAATAGCGTTCCCTATTTTCATCTTTCAATAACATGATATAAACGCAATAAAACACATACATACACTAACCAAACCCTACTTCTAACCCTACACTAAACCTTACATACATTACTATCTATGCACTTACCTTAACCTGCACCCTAACCCTAAGGTCCGTAACTATCGCACATTTACCCTACAGACATATACCCAAACAAAACAAATAATCCACACATATACACTTAACAAAACCCTACTTCTAACCCTACATTAAACCTTACATACATTACCTATCTATGCACTTACCTTAACCCGCACCCTAACCCTAAGGTCCGTAACTATCGCACACTTAGCTTACGGAGCTTTACCACAGATGGGCCAACCATGACACTTCGACATTTCGTGTTTCGCGGTTTTGAACATTCGGCATTACCGTAGTCTGCTCTATACGTGTCGGTGTTGTGGTGTTCGCTGAAACGGGTTTTCAATCTCGTAGTATAGACCCATTTTCCAATCCCCATTCCCAGTTACAATGCAAACACAAAATAGTTTATTTTTCACTTTAATTTTTCTGTGTGTACCTAATATGCTCATCTGTGGACTTTTCTATCCCTTTGTTACTACACTAAATTGCTTTTGAGCCTTCCACCCCTTCTCTTCTTATACTAAATAGCCCACCTGGTCGCTCTGACAAAAAAATCTCATGCAAAGAACTTGACTAGACAAATTAATAAGTCTAACTGGCCTGAAATCCTCAAAGAGCTTATGCAAGCCTTCATTTCTGAAACTGTCAAATATGACTTGAACCAGATTACACATTCCTATTCTTGAGCATCCACAGAGTTACACCCATTTGTTTTTCTATGTCTGTTTCTTCCCACTGCCTGCTAAGTGCTGACCATCATCCAGCTTCTGACAAAGCCAATTTATTCTTTCCCCTTCTGTGAGAAACAGTCAAGGAAATCAACATCCAGGCAGCCATCAGAGTTTTCGATATGTTCATAGGTTCATAGGTTCATAGGTAAGTACTAGGCTATCTGTCCGAGGGCATCTATAAGCCTAGCCAGAATGTGTTGGCTTTTGCCACACCCTTAGATTAGTTCCCCTGTGACTCTGTCCAGCAGAGCCATTAGTTCCCTGTGCCTCTGTCCAGCAGAGCCACTGCAGTGATCCCTGGGGTAAATTGTTTGTTTCCCATCCACTCATCAAGGTTTCTTTTGAAGAGTGTTAGTGAGGGGCTCTGCCTAATATAGATTGGAATTCTGTTCCAAAGCATGGGGAGTCTCTGGGACAGGAATCTATCCCTCCAGGAAGTCCTATTTATCATTGTGGTGAGGTTTAGATCCCTAGAGCGTGTGGCTCTTGGGGATTTGTTTTTTTTTAGGTGAAGCATGTCCATCAATTCTGGGTTGGACATGCAAGTAAGCGGTATGCAACCAAGTACAGCTGGAGTTTCTTCAGTAAGGCTGCATAGGGCATCTGAGGCCAGTAATACTCTTGGTGAGGTACTTCTGTGGTCTTTCCAGCTGTTGCAGGTGTCTTGTAGGGTACATCCCAAATGGGGCATTGTACTCTATGATGGGTCTTATAACTGATGAGTAGAGGGACACAATAACCTCTTTTGTTCTAGATCCAAACCCTTTTGTGATTAGGTGGGCCACATAGAAGGATTTTCTAACCACCTTGGCAATACGATTATCAAAGGAGAAATTACTATCCACTTGGATCCCCAGATCCCTTATTACATTTTCTGTATTGAGGGGACTACCATGTATGTGGTAGTTTGTGGGTACTTTGTTTTGTTCCAAAGGGGATGACTATGCACTTTTTGGCATTTAGTTTGAGGCCATGATTTTGTCACCAGGTATTCGTCTCAGTGAGACCCTTCTGGAGGATGTCTGTATCAGCTGGAGAGTCATTTATGGACCCCAGTTTGCAGTCGTCTGTGAACTTGGTCAGCCATAGTCCTCCTGTGCTTGCCTGTACATCTGAGAAGTATATACTGAACAGGAGGGGTCCCAGGATTGAGCACTGGGGGACGCCACTTGTAAGTGGTTTAAAGTCGGACCTAGAGCCTGCAACTCTCACCGTGTGGGTTCTATCTGTGCCAGTTGGCAACCCATCGCGTGACATAGGGATTTATGTTCAGATTGGTGAGCTTTTCTATAATACCAGAATGGGGAATGGTGTTGAAAACCTTTGCAAGGTCTAGGTAGGTTGTGTGGACCTCCTTTCTCTTATCTAAAGCCTTGGTAACTGTCTCAAAGAAGTCCACCAGGTTTAGGAGGCATGATCTGCCCTTAACAAAGCCAACCTGGGTAGGGTCCAATGTTTGGAGGTTTCCAATGTCTCTGTTAATGGGTTCCATGATGATGCGCTCCAGAGCCTTGCAGACCAGGCTAGTCGGGCTTATAGGGCGATAGTTCCCAGGGTCAATTGTGGCTCCACCTTTGTGGAACGGGATAACTGTTGCTGTGCACTACTCTATGGGTACATAGCCTGTAGAGAGGCTGAATTTGAACAGTGTGTTTAGGTGAGGGGTTAGTTCATTTTGGAGCTCGTGTAAGACACAGCCTGGGACACCATCCGGTCTCATTGAAGCTGCATTTTTTGCTTTGGATAGGGCTGTTTTAACCTGTGTGTCAGTAATTGTCAGGGCTCTACATTCTTCTGGTATGGTTATGGGCCCTTTAGGGGGTGAGAGGGGGGTGAAGTTTGCACTAAACCTGTCTGCCAAAATGTTGGCAATATCAGTCAGTTCAGTGTATTTTGTGCCATTCTGCACTAACTCAGAGCAGATCTGAGAGTTTCCACTTAAGTTCTTGACATAGCTAAAGAACGCTTTGTGGTTATCTTCGGAGTCCTTGGCAATTTTTCTTTTGAAGCTAGCCTTAGATGATTTTATGAGGGATCATAGTTTCTTGCTGATACTGATCAGTGATGTCTTTCCTTCTTGGGATTTTACTCTTTTCTGTACTAGTTTCCTCCTTCTATTGTATAGCTTGTTTATGGCAGGGGTTCACCAGACTGGTTTCCTTTTCTTAGAGGAGTGAGTCATGGTTTTGCTTGGGATAGCATGATCCATGCATTCTTGCAGGTGCTCATAGAGTGCCTTTGTAAGAGATTCATCAGGTTGGATAGCATTGTCCTTTAGCATGGGGGCTATGAACCTTTCCACCTCAGTCTTAAGTAATGTGAAGTTTGCTTTTGAAAAGTTTTTCACGGTGGTTTCCTTGATTGGGGGTGGGGGCGGAATGTGGATTTCCAGAGTGATTAGTCTATGGTCTGATCTAACCAGCAAGGGGTTGACCTCCGGTGTAGAACACCGGTCGCCCATGTTGGTGATGACCAGGTCCAATATGTTGTCACCTTTGGTGGAGGTGTTGACCAGTTGATCCAAGGCGTTTGAGTTTATAAATTCTCGGAAGCATTGGGCAAGGGAGTTAGTACTTGAGTAGTTCTCCCAGTTAATGTTTGGGTAATTGAAATCACCCAATATTAGGACATTTGGTAGGACTTTCATATTTTCCACTGTCTCCAGAAATACGGAATGGGGGTCCTGGGTCATGGTGAGTGATCTGTAGCAAGCTACAATTTCAATTGCAGTTTTGCCCATTTTTAGTTGCACATGGATGATCTCTGAAGCATTGTGCTGTGCCACTAACCTGGAGGTGTGGGTATCATTGATGAATATGGATACACTCCCACCTTTTGTGTTTCGGTCCGGGTTCTGTGGCCAAAACGTATAGTATGAGTTATAGCCTGGTAGTGCTGGGGTGCTCTCTGGAGCCTTAAACCAGGTTTCTGTTACTGCACAGATGTCGATGTTCTCCTTACTGAGGAGTGCCTCGAGTACATGCATTTTGAGGTTTAGACTTCTGTCGTTGAGTAGCATTACCCTAAGGTTTTGGTTACTTGTGCTATTTATGGTGGTGGGTTTGTCTTTTGAGCCTTGCCTAAAAAAGGCACTATGGGGGTGGCAAAAGCCTTGGCCAGTATTCGAAACCCGAAGGGTGACAGGTGCAAGCGATCTCTTGCGAAACAATGTGGCTTGTTGAGCATGTCATCCCAGGTGGACAGATACTGGATCCCTTTTAAATGACACCAGAAACTTAGTCAGTTGTTGAAATTGATCATTTTTTCTTTATACTGTGGCATAATTCTTGGTGAGGGCAGGATGCTACTCAGGGTCAGGGTCACACCGGCCAGGGCTACATGATCAGAGAGCTCTTCCATGTCTCTTTTCATGTAGTCCAAGGAGGTACATCTCAGGTCATTCACACCAACATGGACAATGACAGAGTCATATTTGTACTTGTTCTGGAGTGACCTAAGTGCTTGTGTTATGTGGCGGATCCTGGTGCCTGACAGGCAGCTAACTGCAACCTTCTCCTTGTCCAGACTAGTTAGTGGGACATCAGTGTGCCTGACTATACAGTCGCCTATTACTAGTGTGTTGGGTATGCTATTTTGCCTTAAGGGCTGTGATTGCGTGGCACACTGATTATGTTAAGTATGTGTTTCATGGTTTGTGATGGGGTGTGGAGGTTGCTTGGGTGTCTGCTTTGGAGGTCTCTGTTGCTTTTGCAGATTTTTATTTAGAGCCTCTGAGTATGTTTTTGTGTATTTATGTGTGTTATTTGCCAGTGTTGGTTTAGAAGGTCTATGTGAGACAGGTTGTGTGTTGCAAGTATTTTCCTTCTCCTCTTGACTGTCAGTTCCACTCTTGGGTTGAGAGAGCTTTGCCTCCAGTTTGGCTGTATAATTGTATCTCTAGCATATATTAGTGTTTGGTGGTAGGAGTAGAGGGTTGTCTGTGTACATTAGGCAGTTTTAACATTGCCTCAAAATGCCCAGATTCACTAGTTGGACTGGAGAGTACACCTGAAACTGCCCTTTGGACATGCCTGAATAGGTAAAGTGAGCTGTTTTACTAATTGGTTGATAGGGGCGAATAGAGAGCCTTGTCCTTCTGGACAGTATAGGGAGTCTAGTGCTAGGGTTAATTAGCGCTTGCTATGAGTTTTGAGCAAGTGCTGGGCTGTGAAATGAATGGTTTGAGTGCTTAAGTTGAAAGTTTGTCTAGTTCCAAGGGAAAAATTGAAGAGTACACTTCGTGGAGCCGGGAATACTTTAAACCTAGCTAACCGACACTGCCCGCCAAGCAAAACCGTGCAAATGTGTTTTTTATAGCAGAGAAATGAAAGAGATACAAATTAGCCCAAAATGGCCAATAAACTGCTAACTTCTGGGCTACAGCAAAATAGGTGCACAAATTTCAGAAAGCAACAGATCAAATGAGCAGGCACAATAAGCCTTTAAACAGAAATTCCCAGCTCAGAAGGGTAGAATCTAGCCTCTCCTCCCACAAGAGTACAGACCATAAATCTTAATGTAAAATAACTGGCCTGGAGCCCAAGTGCTTAAACCAGAACTAATACACTTTTAGAATAACAGACACTGAGCCTTCAATCAGCAATTCCCAATTTAGAAGGCTGTAAGCTACCTGTCCTGCCACAACAGTGCAGACCACAAACCTTCTTAATGTAAAACAACTGGTCTGAAGCCCAAGTGCTTTAACCAAAAAACTTAGAATAACAGTTACAATTTAATCAGGCTACTACCAAGAAGTAATAAATGCAGCAGAATAAACACAACTGAATACTTTTAAGAAGAGGCAAAAGCAAAATAAGGTAATAAAGTAGGAAGAAACACAAATACAGTAAAAGCAGATAAAGTGCAATTTTTTTTATATATAACAATAGAAAACAAGCAAACTGATTTAAACAAATTACCCAATTAACCAGAAAAAAACCTCAGAACTGAGCCCTGTTCCAGCAGTCTTCAATCAGACAAGTTCAGGGCCTAAGTGGGTATGCCTACTCAAATGTTCTCTCTGTATTAGGCTGGATGAACTAATGAGACTAAACTGGGATAGAGCTGGGATAGGACTGAACAGATGGGAATGGTAGGAGTGTCTGAAATCAAACTATGATCTCACTGTACCCAGTTGAGTGAGCAAATGAGATGGGCCCAGGAGGAGTGTTCAAACACAAATTTACAGGAGGGGCGGTCAATTCCAAAGCCACCAAGATTAATATCACAAGAAGAACAGGGAGGATAGGTGGGGAAAATTAACTGCAGACAGTGAGAGAGCTCACAATTTTCAGTGAACAAATAAATAAGCAGATAAATGTGGTACTATTTTTAACACAATATTCAATGAAACAATAAACAGAAAAAATAAAATGCAGTACTATCTTACAACACTGCAAGTTTGTACTTATCTCAGCTTAGATTTTAGAATAGATTTTTAGAATATGTAAAAGCTAACCAAACAACTCAAGTATGCAACTATTCAGCAGAAATAATTTCAGAGATAAGGGACTAAGACTTTAAGGCACAGAGAAACCCTCCAGGCTAAGACTTCTACACCGAATATCAATGAAGTGAGAAGAATAAACTAACTACAGACAGAGAGAGAGCTCACAATTTTCAGTGAACAAATAAATAAGAAGATAAATGCAGTGCTATTTTTAACACAATATTCAATGAAACAATAAACAGAAAAAAATGAAATGCAGTACCATCTTATAACACTACAAGTTTGTACTTATCTCAGCTTATAATAAAGTTGATATAGCTATGTAAAAGCTAACCAAACAGCTCAAGTATGCAACTATTCAGCAGAAATAATTTCAGAAATAAGGGACTAAGACTTTAAGGCACAGAGAAACCCTCTAGGCTAAGACTTCTACACCAAATATCAATGAAGTGTGAAGAATAAACTAACTGCAGACAGAGAGAGAGAGAGCTCACAATTTTCAGTGAACAAATAAATAAGCAGATAAATGCGGTACTATTTTTAACACAATATTCAATGAAACAATAAACAGAAAAAATAAAATGCAGTACTATCTTATAACACTGCAAGTGTGTACTTATTTCAGCTTGTAATAAAGTTGATGTAGCTATGTAAAAGCTAACCAAACAGCTCAAGTATGCATTGGTCTCCTCCATGGCAATATGTTGATCAGAAATCCCAAAGTGCAACCCTTTCAGAACGCGTCTATATCAGATGATTGAACGTTTAGTTAAGAGAATAACTAAATGTCGATCACAAATAATCACTCACACAAAACATCAAATGACAGTTTCCACTCAGGGAAACAATGCCGTTGCCCAACGGAAAAAAATAAGTAAATAAACACAAATTAAGTGGGGGGCTTTGCCCCCCCCCAGCTAAATATACCAACTCTGAGATCGTACCACATTGAAGAAAGGGCAAACTCCACACAATGGCCAAACGACTTGCTTCCCTGAGTGGAAACTGCTGTTCGCGGTTTTGTGTGTTTGATTATTAGTGATCAATGTTTAGTTATTCGATTAACGAAACATTCAATCAACTAATACAGACCCTTCAGCACATATGCTCCCATATATTTGTCCAATGCCTGCCACAGTGAAAAAGTCTGTTCAGTGGATAGTCATTCCTAACCTTTTACACTGTATTTTCTGAGATCCCTCAGCTTCCAATGGGTGCCAGTCTTGCAGTAGACTGAACTGCTATCCCCTTCCCTTTAGCTGGAATCAGCTGCTCATTCCCTTACTCTTAGTTATGCTTTCCAGCTCCTCGGTCAGTAATTTCTCCAGGGTCTGGAATTTATCTCTTAGTGCCACAGAGTCAATGAGGTGACTTAGTCCTTTTAAACTTTAATATTTGGCAGCAGCTGCTGCTGATTGCACTGTAGATTCCAGCCTTAACTGTATTACAACAAACATTATTTTACCTCACTTTAGCAAAGAATAAGATAGGAGAGACGGTGCATGATACTGGTACATTTCATCATATAAGAAGTGAAAAGGTTACTTTGTAGGATAGAGGGAAGAAGGCAGGGGCACAAGAAGCAGACTGTAGGGACTAACTACCTCCTGTATCTCAGAAAACATTTCATTCACAGGCAGAGTTACGGAACCATTGAAAGGATTACTGGAATGGTTGGTGGACAGGAACTTCACAGAGGCACTCAGGCAGGAATGGGACACGTAGAACATATATAAGGAAGAAGGCAGTGTTTGAAGGATGATAAGATGTTAAAGCATCTAAAAAAGCAGACTAGATAGGCTTATTACACCATCTATATTATTATGCCTCACTAACCTAGGCATCACCAACACATTCCTTGTGATATCAACCTTATATCAACTTAGTTACATGAAATACTGCTAAGTTGTTCATCTCTGAGGGATCTTTCCAAAAATGTATGACGTCTGAATAACTCCTTGCTGTTTAATGATTTTGGAAATTACGTGTACAATATTTTCATATTTCAAAACTGTGAAACTGTGTCTGCAAATCCATGTGCCTTCATGCTGTGTATCAGATGGAAGAATATGTTTACCTGTAAGTCATATTTCTTTTATGACATTCATACAGATATCTTTATTCAAGTTTAAAAGTAGACAGTTTCTTCTAGCTTAGGACTTCATCAGTAAGCAAATGTCTGATGAAATCTTTGGAGGCCAAAAACACTTGCTGTGAAGTTTGAATAACATTTTATGTGTGGTATGACTTTTAATATACTTTTTTATTTCATCAGTATATGCAATTAGTCATGTTTTAGGGTGTATTTTTACAATCAAATTCATATAGATACTAAATATGCATTAATATCCATAAGTACTTCCTCAGTCTAGATATCTACATTCACTATGATTTTTACTATAATTTATAATAATACTAACTGCTTTAAAAGGTTCAGCATGACAGCATCACACCCTCACTTTGCAATATTAATGAAAATGTGATAATATTTACTATTTTTATAGCTTTTTGCTTACAAATTCCAATGACTCAAGTCTTGCACAACTCTTGGTTGCAGTTTTGCTATAGGCATGCACCAACGCATGTCTACTTGCAGATACTCCTTTGCTCCCTAATGCATCGTCTATTGTTCATGAAATATGAATTTTAATATTCATATATTGCTAATATTAACAATATAATAAATAAGTATGACATATTCCTTAATTTTTCAATACTTCATAGAATGCACATCTCATACAAACTATTTCACTGCACAGGTATATTAACTCATGTCAGCTTTCAGAAGACATATCTTTTCCTAATGCCGAGGTGGAAAATGTTGAGATGGTAGCATTAATCTTTGAATACTGCTAGCATACACAACTGTATGATCAAACAGAGCTGTACAGTTCAAGATGTGTGCAAGTTTTCTACCTTTCTTATGTATCTTTTTTACCATCCTGTGCACACATGACTGTAAAAATATACTGTTGCTGCCAAGTCCATTAACGAACTGCTAAATATGAAAACTATGTTATGTTTTCTATAACTGTGCAACATCAATACTCAGTAATACATGGAATAGGCATCTTATACTGAGATTTTTTAACAGCAAACACATTAACTTAGTGCAGCTTGTAGATGGCACCAAGAACTCTAATGTTACAGCTACCATTCCAGAGATACTACCATTACTAGGCATATATTGTTAATATTAAGTGTAGAAACAAACAATGCTGGACAACCCAGGATTTGTGCAGGTTACTCATCTCATTTTTTTCCTGGTTATGGTAGCTTAGACTGGGTAGTAAAAGAAGTGGTCATAGAAATGCACTGTAAAATATTGATAGCAGCAGTGGTGTTGTCATTTCCCCTACCCAGCAAAAAATGCACGCAATTATACAAATAAGTACTTACTTCAATTCACTCCCAGTAGTAACATAAAGACACAATAACCATCCAGCTGTATTGAGTATGCTGTTACCACTCCTATTAAGATATATGTATATAGACAGATAGACAGATATAGATATATAGATATATCAAAGACGGGAGGAAGAAACAATCATAGTTCCCCAAGTGTAATAGGGGATTATAACTTGTACTGAGCAGTTTTTGGTCACTTCATCCTACTAACATGCATCATTTAGAAGTGTATCAATTAACAGCTACAATGTGCTTAGTGATAAATTCAAAGCCTCACCATAAAACCACCAAGGAGTCTATATCCAGATTCCACATGACTAACATTAAGGTCTCCAATCAAACTGTCAAATAACAATTTATGGTTGCTTAATGCATCAGCAGAACACAATTTCAATGGAAGGATATTCATTAAAGTAATTGCATTATTCCAAACAGTCTATATTTACATCAAAAGGTTTGTGACATCAGTATTAAGAAACATTTCTTATTCGCTGTCATATGGTGGTTGTTAATGCTGACACTCCCTTTAGCTCTAATATCATCTCTACCAATCATTTTAAAAATAAAAAACAACCCCACCCCCCATTGAACAACCTATAATAATTTGAATATAATTGTAAGGTCGATAATGCCTCAGAGTATATTGTGTGTTACACACACTGGATACATTTTGCAAGAAGTCTTTGAATTATTTCCAACCTTTTAAGATTCATAGGTAGATAATCACAACAATGTGCAATTTATTAGCAATATAATTACTAGGATAGGCTGTACAAGGCTGCATGAGGAGGCTCCAGTGCAACAGGCTACCTTGACATTACAATGCTGAAGATAACTATCATTTTATGAGACATTTCCTTCCAATGGCATTAATATCTGCTATACATTTCAACCATTTATCAATTAGTGCACATTAACTGACATTTAAAGAGGGTTACTGATGATGTGAGGATAAATGAGGTCTTTTTCATCAAACTGAGCGAACGAGTGGCTTTTATATGAAAGTTTAATACAGTTTTCTTTGGTTAAACAAGTAGACTGACCAGATAGTTCTATAAATTCATTTAGTTATTACCTGGAAAAATCATAGCATACAGCATAACTGCATGGTTACATTACAAAATATTATTATGAATATAATGTAACAAGGTGCTCATCCATTTTCTGTTGAAAATGAAACTTATGTGATGCTTTAATAAAACCAGACTGAACTTAATTCTGATATGCTGTCGGAGATTTATTTTGACTGCTTGTTGGCAGTATTATGTAATGGAAAAATACAGGAATTTCTACCAGCTCTAACACGGAACTCAGCAGGGAAAACTGTTCCTGAACATGAGGAATTTAGTATAATGTAGACCAAAAGTCCTACTTGGGATTAACCTTGTGTTACAAGTTCTTGAGTTCCTGTTAGTCCTATCCCAGTCTGGGAGAAGTAAGATATAAGTAATCTCCCTCTATCTGTTTGCAGACTTGCGTTTATGTTTCTTTCAATTAGCGAGCCATCTTATTACAACTTAAAATATTTTCAAGATTAGTAACATAATTCCATCTTCAAGCCTTGCCATAGTGGTTCTTGCCCTAATTTCTTGCTGTGTAGATTATTGTGCTGTATGTCATTTTTGGTCTCAAGCATGGTTCATAGGTTCATAGGAGGTTAGTAGGCTAGCGGCACTAGAGCCTTTACAAGCCTAGCCATGTTAATCCTAAGTATCCTCATTTGTTCTTTTTGAGTAGTTCTAAGAATGAATTAGAATTTTGTAGATAATTCTGTCATTTATAAATATTAATATTAGGTACAAGCTTCTTCTCTTAAATGGAAGAAAATTGTGTTAAATATTGAATGAGAAAAATGTAACAACAGTGCACTCTGCTGGAAGAATGCTGATAAGTCAAGACTTGTATGACTGTTTGATCTCAGGGCTCAAAACCATGGTGTCTGAGCTAGCAGATTATTTCTATTGTTTTGAGACCAGAGTTAATTGCTGGATTTTACATATATAATGTCTTTAATTGCTGTAGTTTCCTGACCAGGTGCAAGCTTACTAAGAAATGTAAATGTAGAGTTTCTGTTAGCATGGGAAACCAAAGGATTGTTAAGAATGATATAATCTAAAATGAGTCAGCATGATGTATTATCAGTTTAAAGGACTTTCTCAGAGACAGACGGAGAGCATTTTGGATTTTGTCTAAAGCTGACAGAAACTCACCAGTACTCTGCTTTTGCTCTATATGTAAGTTTATTTAGAACTGTGATTGCTCTTAGATATAGATAGAAAATAGTAAGTTTAGTCTAGATGTTTTCTGTAATGATGTCAGAACTTTTCTACTGTATTATTTTAACCATTTTCCTGTGATCTCTGAACTCTTGACTAGCACTGTGTAGTAAGAAGTATTTGCTTGTGTTTTTATTATTTATTATTAAAATATTTTCAAACCTTTCAACTGTGGCTGTTTTGTGTAGAGGTTATTTAAGCTCTAGAGTACATTGCATGTATGTAGTAATACTGTCCAAGCCACTCCAATAACTTTAGCCCTGGGTAACACTTACTATTTGGATAATAATATTGCACAGTAATAACTGGAAACCCTTTAGTAAGGGCCTTATTAGTAGCTGGTATTAGTGGTTGTTGGCAGTGATTTCTACCTTATAGCCTGGTAGAGAAGGGGGCATAGCTGGAGAACCTGTGCCAGCCTTCCACAGGAGTGTCTGTATGTTTGTATATAACTCATATCTCAGAGTTTGTGTGTGTGTGTGTGTGTGTGTGTGTGTCAGCTACTTGAGCAGGGACACAAACCACTGGTTGGACAGAGTGGGTCCTGGAGGTTTTAGCTTGACCACTAGGCTGAGACCTGTATCCTATAGCTATGCCAGTGGGGAGTCTTATTGGGGATTTGGAGAGAAATAAAGAAACCAGCCCCAGACTGACTGTGATCTCTGTGTGCTCTTAAGGGAAATTGTACTTTACTGTGTATTTGTTATCCTTCCCAATGTGGATGCCCCTCACTTTTGTTGGTGAGGATTGAGGCTCCTTGATTACTGGGCCAGTGCATGGGCATCACAGGTAGATAATCACAACAATGTGCAATTTATTAGCAATACAATTACTAGGATAGGCTGTACAAGGCTTCATGAGGAGGCCCTAGTGCAACAGGCTATTTTGACATTAAAGTGCTGAAGATAACTATAATTTAAGAGACATTTCCTGCCAATGGCATTAATATCTGCTATAAATTTCAACCGTTTATCAATTAGTGCACCTGGGTCTCTATAGACAACTGACATTTAAAGAGGGTTACTGATGATGTGAGGATAAATGAGGCATTTTTCATCAAAATGAGTGAATGAGTAGCTTTTGCATTAAAGTTTAATATATTTTTCTTTGGTGAAACAAATAGACTGACCAGAGAGTTCTATAAATTTAGTTATTACCTGGAAAAATCATAGCATTCAGCATAACTGCGTTGTTACATTACAAAATATTATTATGAATATAATGTAACAAGGTGCTCATCCATTTTCAGTTGAAAATAAAACTTATATGATTCTTTAATAAAACCAGACTGAACTTAATTCTGAAACACTATCAGAGAGTTCTTTTGACTGCTTGTTAGCAGTATTATGCAATGGAAAAATACAGGAAGTTCTACCAGCTCTAACATGTAACTCAGCAGGGAAAACTATTCCTGAACATGAGGGATTTAATATAACGTATACTAAAAGCCCTACTTGGGATTAACCTTCTATTACAAGCTCTTGAGTTCCTGTTAGTCCTTTCCCAGTCTTGGAAAAGTAAGATATAAGTAATCTCCCCCTATCTATTTGCAGACTTGCGTTTTTGTTTCTTTCAATTAGTAAGTCATCTTATTACAACTTAAAATATTTTCTAGACTAGTAAAATTATTCCCTCTTCAAGCCTTGCTACAGTGCTTCATGCCCTAATATATTGCTGTGTAGATTATTGTGCTGTATGTCATCTTTTGTCTCAAGCATGGTTCATAGGAGGTTAGTAGGCTAGTGGCCCTAGAGCCTTTACAAGCCTAGCCATGTTAATCCTAAGTATCTTCATTTGTTCTTTTTGGGTAGTTCTCAGAATGATTTATGCACAGAGTGGGTCTCTGATTAACACTGGCTACCCCTGTCCATGAGGGACATGGGTGCCACCCCAGGGTCAAATTTGTGGTCTCCCATTCAATTATCTAGATTGTGTTTTAATAGGGTCAGTGAGGAGATCTGTTTTATGTAAACAGGAAGTCTGTTACAGAGAATGGTCAGTTTCTGGGAGACATATCTGTCTCTCCAGCATGATCTGTTAATTTCACAAGTTAGTTTGAAATCCCTAGAGTGAGTGACTCTTGTGCCATTTGACTTGTGAATGTGCAGCATTTCCATTAGGGCAGGATTGGAGATTGTGCTATAGGCCAGGCACAAGTCACCTCTCAGTAGCCTATATGACATGCAGTAAAGGGACAGGATTTTTAGCCTGTCCATGTAAGCTATGGTTTGGAGTCCCTGTATTTTCTTAGTGAGAAACCTCTGAGGTCTCTCCAGCTGCTGTAGGTGTCTGGTGAGGTATATGCAAATGGGTGCATTATACTCTATTAGTGGTCTGATTAGGGTCAAGTACAATGGAGTTATAACATCCCTTGACCTGATTGTTATGCCCTTGCTTATGTGGTGCACTGCATAGAATGCTTTTCTTACCACTGTGGAAACTTGGTGGTCAAAGTTTAGATTGCTATCAACCTGTGTTCCCAAGTCTCGCACCACTGGGTTGGAACTCAGGGGGGTGCTGTCAGTATTGTAATTTGTAGGGAATTCCATTTTGCCAGAGGAAATAATAATGCATTTTTTTTTTGCATTTAGTTTTAGACCATGGCTTTGGCACCAATCATTTGTGTGTGTTATCCCTTCCTGTAATATGTTGACTTCATTGGGGAACTCACTGACTGCTCCCAATTTGCAATCATCAATGAACTTGGTGAGCCAAAAGCCATCTACTTTGGCCTGGACTTCTGAGAAATAGATGCCAAACAGTAAGAGGCCCAGTTCTGACAGTGAGCCAATTGGCTACCCATCTAGTAACATAAGGGTCAATCCCTGTCTGGGAGTGTTTCTCACTGATACCAGAATGGAGGATTGTGTTGAAAGCCTTGGTAAGGTTGAGATAGGCTGTGTGCACTGTCTTACCTTCATCCGTGGCTTTGGCTACTTTCTCCACGAAGTCCACCAGGTTTAATAAGCACGGTCTACCCTTAATGAAGCCAAACTGGGTTGGGTCAAGCATTTGGCGGTCATCTATGTCCTTGCTGTTAAGGTCTGTGATAATTCTTTTCATGGCCTTGCAGATGAGGTTGGTTAGACTTATAGGTCTTTAGTTTCCAGGGTCAGTTGATAGCCACCCTTTGGCCATTCCCTTTTAGACTTCAGACACACAGTAGATAAAGAATGTCTTATGATTATCCTTGGCTAGGGATGCAATTTTAGTTTCATAATTTGCTTTACAAGACTTTACAAGATTTCTGATTTTCTTGTTTAGGCTCAGGAGGGAACTCTTCCTCTGCAGAGTGATATCATTCTTGCTTTTGGACAACAGTTTCTTCATTTTGTTAAATAATCTGCTTATACTTGAAGTCCACCATGGTGGCTTGTTTTTATGGGAAGACCTGGTTTTGATCTGGTCAGGTACAGCAGAGTTTATGCAGTCCCTTAAGTGTTTGTACACGGCATTTGCATACATTTCTGCATAGTTTTCATTGATGTCTGGGATTGCAGATTGAAGCTTTTTATACCATCGCTTAGTAGGCTGTAGTTACCTTTTGTAAATTTTTTTATAATTTTTGTTCCTCTGAGGGTGTCACTTAAGTAATTACTTCAAAAGAGACTGATTTGTGGTCTGACCTAACCAGGGAGGGCATCACACGTGGGGAAGTACAGTGGCCCCTGATGTTGGTGAGTACTATGTCCAGAACACTACAGCCCTACTGGGGGTGCAGACTATCTGTTCCAGAGCATTTGTGTTAACAAAGTCCAGGTACCTCTGGGTGAGTGTGTTTTTGCTTGTTTATGTCCTCCAGTCTATGGAAGGATAGTTGAAATCTCCCATGACTAAGGTGTTGGACTGTATGGCGAAGGATTCCAGTAAATTGAGGTAGGTGGTGTGATTATCCTGGTTCATGGTAGGGGGTCTATAACTTCAATGATGTGGTATGGTGCTTTCCCAATAGTTAATTGGACATGGAGTAGTTTGAGAGAGTCATGCTGTTTGACCAGTATCAAAGTGTATTTGGTTTTAATGAAGAGGGATACACCTCCACCTTTGGTTCCTTCATGCTCATTTTGAGGTCTGAATGTATGGAAGGCATTTTAGCCTTGCATAGCTGGGGTGGTCTCAGTAACCTTGAACCATGTCTCAGTAACTGCACAGACATCAGCATCCTCTAAGGTGAGGAGTGCTTCCAGGGAGTGCAGTTTTGTCTCTAAACTCTTAGTATTAAGCAGCATGACCCTGAGTTTGTCTTGATTAGATTTTGATACACTGGAAAATTTGTTGGTTTGATATTGCCTAAAAAAGCACTATGGGGAGGCAAGGGCCTAGGGGAAACCGGTGCAGACCATCTCTAGCAAAGCAGCAAGGTCTGTCTACTATATCATCCCAGGCTGACAGATGCTAGATTTCCCTGGACTGACACCAGATGCTGAGCCAATTGTTGAAGTCAATCATTTTTTTTATATTGTGTCATCATCCTGGGTGAGGGTAGAATAATGCTTAAGGCTAGGGACATACCTGTCTTGGGCACATAATCAGAGAGCTCCTTCATGTCTCTCTTCATATAGTCCAGATAGCTACGTCTCAGGTCATTCACTCTAACATGGACAATGACAGAGTCATAACGATACTTGTTGAGTGACTTGAGTGCATGCATGATTTGTCGGATCCTGGCACCTGACAGGTAGCTGACCGTCACCTTCTGCTTGTCCACTTTGGTGAGGGTCACATCTTTGTGTCTCACTATGGAGTCACCTATGACAAAGACATTTGATTTGTTTTGCCTTAAGGGCTTATTTGTTGAGATACAGGTGTGTGTGTTGATGTGTGTAGTGGTTTCTTTTTGCATAGTGGTGAGTGTGGGTGGTGTGCATTTGGGAGGTCTCTGTTATTTTGATAGGTTTTTAGTGAGTACATCCAAGTATGTGGGTTTATGTGTTGTGACCTTATTTTGTGTGAGAGGTGAGTTTTGTGTGAAAGGTGAAGCATGTGTGGTGACAACCTGTTTGATGTCTAGTTTGTTTTACGTGAGATAATTGACTCCAAATTCCACAGTGTATTTGCATTTCTCACATAGGGTGTTAGTTTTTTTTAAGAGTAAATGGTTGTCAGTATACATGAGGCAATTACTACATTGCTTCAAGATACCCATATCAATCAAGATGCAGGAGAAATGATGGGAAACTGCCTGTCAATTGTGGCAGGATTGCTGACTGTCATATTTAGGAAAGAATTGGGCTGGCTGGACTTGGTCACAAACAACAAAAATAAAGCAGTAATTCAATTAATTACAGTCAACAAAGTGCAGTGCTGGCTTAAAATATACCTATTTTTCAGTTTTTTTTCAGTGGATGCCCTTTCAGTGCAGATGTACTCCAGACCTCTGGCTAAAGTTTCCAAACATTGAGCTGGTCTGGTAAACTGAGCTTAAACCAGCAGACATGCAAAGCTTATATACAGCCAAATTTAAACAGTTTTAACACAACTACTAATGAGAAATCCCCAAACTGAGCCTTTATCCAGCAATTCCCAACTCAGATGGGCCCCATGCTACACACTTCTCATGGTGGCCTTGTCTTTCAGCTGGCGCATAACTCAGTAGCAATGATTCTTAGTGTTACCTGCATCAGCCATACCACTCAAATACTGTAGGAGCTGCACTGGCTATCTGCCTGATTGCCTCAAGTCAGTATTTAAGACTGTGGGTGTAAGACTTTGCTCTCTATTAATCTGATTCTCACTTAGAAATAGCCGTAGTCTTCTTTCATCCCTCTCAGGCAGCACAGATAATTGGGGGTGGGGAGTGGGGGTGTCATTTGACATCATAAGTATTTGCCTGGAGACCTTGGATAAGCACAATTTTTGACCAGTCTGACACTCTTCCTTTAGAATGGCTACCTTTATTTAAGTGTATAAGACAGAGGATTCACTTCTGAGGTCATTAAATACCACTTATGTGGAAAAGATGATAATAATGGGAAACACTGGGCCGTACTGGTGCATTTAAATAGTTGCTTGAATGCTACAGTGGTAGCATACTTTGATAGCTGCTGCAGTAACATGACGACAAATTCTGGATACAGGAGAAATAGCATGCTTTTCATTTAGTTCTGTTTGTAAAGGGAGCTGTTGTCCACCTTAACCCCCCTTACTCTCCATCTTAATAAAAATGTCCTTATGGGAGATTTAGAAAGGGGGGGGGGGGCAACAGCTCCCCCCTCACAAATAGAACCAATAAAAAAATCTGGGAATTATGCAGAGACAACATTCAAACTTGCTAACTAACCTGTCACTTAGTAGTTTAGGGGCTGGCAATAGCACACAATGTGTTCCTGGCTCACATCTGATCACATATATTTGAAGCTAAGCCACACCTGTTGGCTCACAGAACTGCTCCAACTAAAGTAAAAGCAGACTTAGAGTTTGCAGCAGTTAGTGCCAGCGTGAAGTACATTAAATTGTTCTGCCATTTGGTAAACTGAAAGGATGAAGTAAGACTGTGTGGCTTTTGCATTTTAAAGGAGGTTCCATATTTCTGTGCTTGAAAAATTACTTTGAAGCCATGGTGATAACAGAGAAAGTACAGTTGTGTGAAATCTTACCATAGCGGTAGATGTCCTTGCCTTCACAACTGCAGTATTCCTTACTAATGGGGATTCCCTGCCATGAAGCCCTCTGTCTGGCCAGTTTACAAAAGTCTACGGTTGCTTTAAGGTACGCTGAAAATCACCTGCACACTCCTTCCATCAGGTAGGGCATAAAGGTGACATTCAGACATACCATCCTCAGAACAGATTGCCCCAGTAGGAACAGCAGTCCAAGGAAAACCATGGAGAATTCACACAGTCAGGAAGGGAAAAAGACCAGGGGGGGTGGAGGGAGGGAGTGAATACTGCAGCGGTGAAGGCAAGGACATCTACCATCATGGTAAGATTTTACACAACTGTACTATGTCCTTACATTCACTGCTGCAGTATTCCTTACTAATGGGAGAGTGCCAAAGCTCAAGAAGAAACCTGGGAGGAGGAAGCAGCAGACCCTTCAAAGAAGCCATGAAGAATGGCAGCAGCAAAACCAGCTCTGGAGATTCCATCCAACTGGTGATGTTTGGTAAAGGTATGCACAGAAGGCAGGTAGCAGCTTCAAGAATAGAATTAGTGTCTAAGCCTCTGAAGAAAGCACCAGAAGAAGCCACAGTTCTAGAGGAATGACCCTTTATAGAAGAAGGAAGGCTCTCACCATGAAAAGAGTAGCAAAAGGAAATAGCCTTTGAAATCCAAGTGGAAATAGTTTGCTTGGAAACAGCCAAACTCAAAGACCTAGGATGAAAGCAAACAAATAACTGGTCAGACTTTCTGATAGTTTTAGTTTTATCCAAATAAAATCTGAGCTGTCAATGCACATCTAAGGTATGCAGCACCCTCTCACTGTCAGATTGCGGAGATAGAAAAAAAGTAGGCAAATTAATAGACTGATTAAGTGACAGCTCATTAACCACCTTGGGCATTAAAGAAGGATTAGTACGCAAGGACACCCTGTCCTCATGAAATATCAAAAAATGTGGACAAGCCAGAAAGGCTTGCAACTCAAACACCTGTCTGGCAGAAGTAAGAGCTAACAAAAGAACTGTCTTCCAAGAACAGTGTTGCAAGGAAGCTGAAACAGCAGGCTCAAAAGGAGCCTCAGTCAATTTTTACAGAACAAAATTAAGATTCCCAGGAAGAAGAAACAGGCTTCCTGGGAGGTCTACTATTAAGGACACCTTTAAGAAATTGCTTTGCCTCAAATCTAGAAGCTAATAGGGGGGTTAAAGGCAGACAAGTGGAAAGAGCTGATAAGTGGGCCTTAATAGAAGAACAGGCCAAACTGGCATTGAGCAACTCACACAAATAAGAAAGAACCAAAGGAACATCCACAGAAAGTGGGTCCAGGTCATGAGAAAGGCACCAAATAGAAAGCCTCTTCCATTTAGATAAGTAGCATTTCCTAGTAGTAGGTTTCCTGGCTTCCTGCAGGACCTGCAACACATCCTCAAAAAAAAAAGGTGTCTATGAAGAATCAAAACCCTATCACCCACAGTGTCAGTTGAAGTGTGGACAGGTGGGGATGGATGAGAGACCCCTTTTCTTGTGTGAGGAGATGCACTCTGTGAAAGAGCTTATGATGATTGCCCCTGACTAGATGCAGAAGTAGAGGGAACCAGTGATGTTGCAGCCAAAAGGGAGTCACCAACAAGATTTTGGGAGCATCCTGTTGAATCTTGAACAGGACTCTCGGAATGAGAGGAAGGGGAGGGAATGCATAAAGAAACATCCCCTTCCAAGAAAATGAGAGGGTGTCTACCTTCCATACCAGAGGACCTGGGACTCTGGCACAAAACAGAGGAAGTTGTCTGTTCAGAGGGGAGGCAAAGAGATCTACTTGAGGAGTACCCCACTGGTGAACAATGTCCAGAAACATATCCCTGTGAGGCATCCATTCATGGAATTGAGTGAAGGACCTGTTCAGACTGTCTGCCACAACGTTCTGATCTGAAGGAATGTAAACTGATGGAAGAGTCACATGATATTGAATAGCCAGATCCCATACCAGAAGTGCCAGCCGGCAAAGACGGTAGAATCTCATACCCCCTTGTTTGTTGATATACTACATGACTGTGGTATTGTCTGGGAATACCTTGAGATACTCTGCAGAGAAGAGAGAATGAAAGACCTGAAGAGCCAGCATAAGAGCCCTCATCTCTTTGATGTTGATGTGCTCCTTCCACTGACGAGGCGGCTACACTCCCTGAACCCTCGGGAAGCCAAATGTTGCTCCCATCCCACATCTGAAGCATCTGTGAACAGATCCTGAGAGGGAAGCGGAGGCTGAAAATGGAGCCCTGGATTCAGAGACAACTGCTGAATCCACCACAGAAGTTCACCATTGAGACATGGGAGAAGTGGAACAGGAAAGTCTAGAGGATGAAACACGTTCAGAAATCACTGGAACTTCCTCATGTGGAGTCTGGCCAGAGGGAGAATCAGAATGGTGGAAACCATGAACCCCAGAGCTTTCAGAAACTCCCTGGCTAAAATGGAGGCCAGGGGAAGAAGCGTTTGAAAGAAAGAAATGAGAGTTAATGCCTTTTGAGGAGGAGGGGATGCCAGCATTGACACCGTTTGAAACCTTTAACCTAGAAAGACATGATCCTGAGAAAGAGTCAGGGAAGACTTGTTGAAGTTTATTGTGAACCCCAGGTTCTGAAGAAGAGAAATGGTAAAATGAAGATTGAGTGAAGGACCTGCTCAAACTGTCTGCCACAACATTCCGATTTGAAGGAATGTAAACTGCCTGAAGAGTCACATGATATTGGATAGCCAGATCCCATACCAGAAGTGCCAGCCAGCACTGGCACTGTTTGAAACCTTTAACCCAGAAAGGCATGATCCTCAGAAGGAGTCAGGGAAGACTTGTTGAAGTTTATTGTGAACCTCAGGTTCTGAAGAAGAGAAATGGTAAAATGAAGATTTTGCAAAAGAACCTCTGGAGAAGATGCCTGAATCAGCAGGACATCCAAATAAGGAAAGATTTGGATCCTTTGAAGCCTGCAAAAGGCAATCACAGAAGCGAAGCATTTGGTGAACACCCTTGGGGCAGTAGAAAGGCCAAAGGGCAAAGCACAGAACTGAAAATGCCAGGAAGCAACAGAGAAATGCAAAAATATCCTGAAAAGAAGATGGATCAAAATATGGAGATAAGCATCCTTGAGGTCCAGAGACACCAGAAAGGCCTGAGGGAGCAAGAGAGGAAAAAGGGACTGAAGGGACAACATCTGAAAGGAAGGCACCTTCAGAAAGGGGTTTAGATTGGAGAGATCTAGAATAGGTCTCCAAGTACCTTCTTTTCTGGGCACTAGAAACATTCTTGAATAAACCCTTCCCCCCTTTGGGACACAGGCATTTCTTGAATAGTACCCTGAGACAAGAGGTCCTGAAGACCCTCTGGGAAAAAAGAAAGCTATTCCCAAGGAGGCTAAAGAATGCCCATAAAAGGAGGATGAGAAATCCAAATCATGAAGTACCCTTGACAAATGACTGACAAAACCCAAGAATCCTGGGTGATCTGGAGCTAAACAGGAAGAGAAAGAGAAAAGTGAAGAGAAAGAGGAATGTGGCTGGGACTGGGTGGATAGTCAGTCAGTACCTGGTTTGTCAGGAAAGGAAGGCTTAAGAATCCCTGCAGTCTGAGTGACCTTGGCAGGAGGAGTCCGTTTACTACCCTTTTTACCTTTAGTAGGAGGGTGAGACTGCCTATGAACAAAGACTGGCTTAGAAGGGTAGTTCCATTGAAATTTAAGCACAGGAGAAACAAACACATGCTTAAACTCCTGTAAAGCCTTACCCTTGTCTTGAAGAGACTTAAATAAACAAGCAGCCACTTCACAATGCAAAAGAGAATTATCCAGAGGAGCATCCAGCAACTTAGCCTTAATATCATCAGGCAAAGGTTGAAGCTGAAGCCAGGAATATCCCCTCAGAACTAAACCAGAAGCAGCAGCCCTTCAAGAGGCATCTGCAGCATCATAACTACATTTGAAAGAATGGCGAACTACCTGAAAGGAAGTCCCAAGCAAGGAAAGAGCAGAAGATTTACTCTCAGAGTCTGGAAGACCAGAAAGAACCTGATAGCCCTGAAAAAGAAGATCCAAGACATACCTAGAGATATGGGTCTGATAATTAATAGCTCAAAAAGCTAGGGTAGAGGAAGTATAAACTTTTTTATCTAGCCCATCCATGGTCCTACTGTCCTTGTCAGAAGGCAGTAACTTGGACGAAGGAAGCAATTGAGATAGCTTATCAGAGGCCACAGACACCACAGAAAAAGTAACCAAAAACCCAACTGGGTACTTATCTGCAACTGTGAGGACTCCAAAAGCCAATAAACAGAAAAAATGGTAAAAAAAAAAAAAAAAAAAAAAACAGATGTATGCAACAGACTGGCATTTAAAACAGTGTTTGGATTGGGGGCAAAGAAGTTCTGAGGATGGTACATCTGAACATCACCTTTATGCCCTACAGTAAAAAAAAAAATCCAGATGTATGCAACAGACCGGTGTTTAAAACAGCGTTTGGATTGGCGGCAAAGAAGTTCTGAGGATGGTACATCTGAACATCACCTTTATGCCCTATCTTACACAAGGAGTGCGCAGGTGATCTTCAGCATACCTTAAAGCAACTGTAGACTTTTGTAAACTGGCTGGATGGAGGGCTTCATGGGAGGGAATCCCCATTAGTAAGAAATACTGCAGTGGTGAATGTAAGGACATCACCAGATCTCATGTTTTTACAACACCTGGTATTCGGGACCCACAGTTGCACAAGTTCTAGTGTTCACTATAATCACTCAAGTGTTTATGTCAATTCAAACTGAGAGTTGTTAAATTAATCATTAGGTGGTTCTCTTACTTTCAGTCAGTTTTTTCACATTTATTGTAAGCATTTGTTAGCCTGGTTTGTATTCTTTTGTATGTTTTAGCCTGTATAGTGCTTAGGTTATGAAGAATTTAAACAAAATAGGATTAAAAATTAATGATAGTTTCAGGAGGTGCAGGACTGCGGTAGAGCTCATACCACTTTAAGCAAGAGGCAGGGGTGACATAGAGCTCATACCCTTTTAGGAAGAGTAAAAAAAACTATGATGTCAGCTGAGAACACTGTTTGGAAGTAGAAGGAATGCTTAAATAAATTCTTGAAACTGGGTGGTTACAGTCTTTGAGGATGTAGTTCCAGAAACAGCAGATAAATAATTCAGCATTAGTAAGGTGGTGAGAGCAGATAATATCCATCTAGAAATGCTGATTACAGTGAGTCATACCTCTCAACCATCCAGATTTTCACAGAATGTCCAGATTTTTGCTTAATATTTTTGGTTTGTTTCTCATAAAATTGTTTTTTTTTGGCAATTACTGGCAAGTCATTGAGGACTGAAGTCAGAAAATAATGGCAGAGATTTGAGTTTCAGACTTCATATTCTTCAGAAAATTCATGGTAATGCAAAACCTGTTATTCTATCAACTTTCTAAGTTTGTAAGAGCAATATTTCAAAAGTGTCCCTATTTTGGGGCCTTTGTCCCCCATTATTTGTGGCTTTGTCCAGATTATTTGTTCTAAGAGGTTGAGAGGTATGCAATGATTGCTGTCTGGCTGTCATGTACATTTCAATGTTGAGAGGAAGGAGGGAACAATACTTCTGGAATGGCAAACTGAGATGTAATCTTTGTTTTCAAAACTGGGGCAGACGCGTGTTTTCCAGTTATAGGATTATACTCATCGGTCTTCCTGAGAAATCTTATTCCAGTTGATGGAGACTTCATTTGACAACCTGAATCTCTAACTCAGGAGGAACAATGCAGAATCCATACTGACCTTGAAAAAATGGTTCATCTTCTGGCTCTTTCCTGGATATTGAAGGGTCACAAAACTTCACCTATACACTTTCATTTTATAATTGAACCCAGTGAAAGAATAAAACCATGTATCAGTATAGGCTCCCACGGCCACTTCTACAGGATGTTTGGTCCATGCGTTTGTGTAACAAGAGCTATATTAAGGTCAGTACATATGGAGTGATTCTAGGACTCCATCTAGGTATGTCTTGTCTCCTCTCTGTTTTGTAATATCCATGAACGAGGCATTTAAAACACAGTGAAGGTATCCAAAAGAGGAACAAAAAGGAGAAAATTATCTTTGTTGTTTTCCAGTATAGTTGTCATTTTTGCCTTAGTTGACTGTAATATTAAGCTACACTGGAGTTATTTGTATCTGGGTGTGAAGAAACTCAGATGAAAATCATCACCTCCAATCAGAAGTCATGGTTCTCTTCTGGAAAACAATGGAATGCTTCCTGCAAGAGACAGACAGTGGAACAGCTCTGCAGTGTGGAGTTTAAATATCTTGGGCTCTTGATCATGAGTAAGGACAAAGAGTATTGGACATTGACCAGTGGACAGTTACAGTGATGGCAGTACTGCAGGTATTATACTGACACTATGCTGGTGAATCAAAAGCTGTGTCAGTGGTCAAAGCTGTCTGTTTGCTGCTCAGTTTGTGACTAAATACTTATTTATGGTGAAGAGCCCTGAGTTTTGACTGGCCATAGAGGACCATGAATATAATTGTGGGAAATCAAGTTCTTTCACAGGTCTCCTTTGCAGGGTCACTGGACTCGGCCTTTATGATAAAGCAAGGAGCTGAAGTGGTTTGGGTACCTCCTCAAGATGCCCACTGAATGCTTAACATCAGTCATGTCCCAGTGGGGTGGAATGCCACTGGTAGACAACCAGGGTGTGCTGGAAAGTCTATGGATCTTAAATTGACTAGGAATCCCTGAAGTGAATACAGAATGAGCTGAGAACTATTGAAGGGGGTATAGAAGTTGAACCAACCTGATGGCCTTGGTGCCCCTTGGACCTTCAACAGCAGAAGCAGATTAAAAAAATAGATGAAGAAATGGATACTTCATGCCATTCCTGCATGATTTACTGAAGTACTTCAAAACAATTTTGCCTCCTCTTATTCATGGCTAAGTATAAATCTATGATCTTCATAACAAAGCACTAAGCAGCTTCTAATGCCCCTTCTCTGTTAGTCACTTCCTTAAACTACTCCCTGATCAAAATGTAGACATCTTTGAGGGTACTGAGTATAACCATGAATAACCAAGTGTAGGTAATGTCAGTGTAGTAGTATCAAGTGTCAGTCAAATAAGGGAACATTTTACAGAAACAATACATCTGCGTGAGATGATGATACTTGCCCTAACAAATTAGTTACATGCTTCAAATATGAGGAAGAATTTACATCTCCTTCTACTACAAAAAATATGGAGTAGTAATATGCCAGGATTGCAAGTTTGCATCCAGCTAGCACACTTGTATGCACTTTTTGTTTTCTTGTATAAATTAAATGCCTAAGTTCAGACATTCTCAATGGTACATCTGAGTCTTGTCTATGAATTACTCTTCTTCCTAAATGCCCCTGCTTCTTCCAAAATTATGCTGCATATCAATTCATTGTTACTTGGTTCAAATCTTGGTGATACCAAACAGATTCAGTGAAACATTTTTCAAAGAAATTTAAGGGAGAGTTTGAAGCAATCGATCTATATTCATTTGACAAATGCCCAGAAGTGCTATGTTCAAATATTCAGAGAAAGAATTTGTACTTGTGATATAATCTGATTGCACCGTCATCACAGTCGTTCTTAATGCTCACTTTATTATTCCCTGAAAAACCTCCTTCACTATTTGCACTGACTTAGTTTCCTTATTCTTTACTTAAAATTAAAAAAAAACACAATACTGCAGATGCAAATACTTTACTTTTTGCTTTCATCCCCAATATCAAAAGAAAAGACTTCATCAGAGTAAACAGAATCACAAAGCAAACATCTTTATATATAAACCGAATTAGACAGCTGACTGCAAAGTTAAAGAGACATGTAGTAAACAAATAAATTAATTAATTATAAATGCCATAATAAACAACAAAATCAGTACACATTAAAAATCCGTAAATTTGTAATAACTTTTCTAACCTAATAACCACAAAAATGCAAGGTAAAACTAGGTCTCACCACCAGAAATGTTACACTGTCACAAAAAACCCAGGGTAAAAATAAAACCAAACCCAAAAAATAAATAAATAAAAAAGCAAAGGCTTTTATTAGTTAAGCACTTTTGTCCATATACAATCTGCACTTCATCAGAACTAACCTGCATACAAAAACATACCTGTTTAAATATCCTCACAGTTCAATTATTTAGTTAAGTGATAATTAATATAACCAACTATACAGTTAAAGCCAACCATACATTTTAAAGCAACAGTGTTAAAACAAATCAAACATCTATTTACAATATTAAATAAGAACAAAAAATAACACATAAACATTATTAAAAACCCATAGTTTTCATGCTGTTTTAAGGGTGCTACTTATAGAAATAGCATCATTTGAATCTGAGAACACACTGCTGTTCAAACTAATCTGCCACATAAGCTAAGTATATTCCAATTGCAACTCCCAGGGACCCCCCTGGGGTTGACTAAAACTTTTTCTAATGCAAAAAAAAATACATAAAATCTCATATTATTTTCACATTTTAATTTTAAAAAGGGCATTGTTGGCATTTTGTTTCTCAATATCACAGTGGTGTTCATAAATTTGCCTTTTAAGGAATTCTCCCTTTTGCCCACATAATAGGCCTGACAAAAGTCACAGTAGGCAAGGTAAACCACTCCCTTACTGTTACAATCATATCGTCCCTAGTTTTTGTTTCCCAATATCACAGTGGTGTTCATAAATTTGCCTTTTAAGGAATTATTCCTTTTCCCCACATAATAGGCCTAACAAAAATCACAGTAGGCAAGGTAAACCACTCCCTTACTGTTACAATCATATCATCCCTAGTTTTAAAGTCATAGTTAATCATTCATAAAGTTAAAGAAGTGCCCTGATGAATATATTTACAATAGGGACAGGCATCACATTTATTAATACCTGTAATAGCCTTTTTTAACCTTCGATTTTTAAAAAATATATATTTAATATTAATAATCCCATTCGCCAAGGATATTTATCAACTTGCGTTTTTACCTGCCACATAGTTTCTCTTTGTTCAACCATATTTTTAAAATCACCTTTATGCATATTTTTTGTATATTTGCTCTAATCGAAAAAAACTAAATCTACCATAAACCCATACAGCACACTATTAACATTATGAATTCTAATATAATAAAAATGTTCTAACACATGCTTCCAGAACTTTCTCATTGTCATTCCAACATAATATGCTGAACAGCCTTCATTCACATAAGGCAGTATACACTAACCCCTCTGACTCACATGTAAATCTTGTATTGGCATATAATGCATAATTTAAAGTGTTTAAAATAACATTTTGCATAAAGCGGCAGGCTTTACACATGCCACATGCAAAAGTACCATTAACCTTAGTAGTTTCCTGTTGGTCGATCTTATTTATTTATTTAATTGTATTTGTTTACTGGGAAAGTCTGACTGGGTAATACCCATTTTCAATGAAAGCCCAGGTAGAAAAGCTCAACTTGCTTACATTGCATTATACTAAGTTCCAGTTAAACACAGAGTAGTTATATTTCTATTTACATTTTTACACAGTAGTTATATTTATACATTGTAAGAATTTACAGAGGTAGAAGTTACTAAAGAGAAAGCCCACATGCATCTTACTGGATTGTACAGTCAGCAGTTATGTATAAAAATTGTTTTGTCATTTCAGTTAGAGGTTGAGAGCATTATGTTTAAAATGAGAGTATTTGGAGAGTATCATACAGTGAACACAAAGTCTTAACCGTGTGATGAGCATGTACAGGACCAGGATTAGTTAAGATGTTGTTTAGGCAGTGGTTTAAAATTATTGATTTTTATTTGTGTGGGGATACTATTCCAGAGTTTATCAATGTACTGGGAGTAGAGCGAGTCTCCTGCAACATTATTTGACTTATTTGTAAGTAATGAGAATCTGTTAATAAAGAGGAAGTCCCTTGCTGGACAATAGGGAAGTAATACGTTTTGTAGTGCAGGGCATTTTTCTGGATAATTAATGCATTTGTGTGCTGTAGTTAATTGTGAATATGTTAGGTAGTTGTGTAGCTCAAGCCATTTTAATTGTTTTAAGCTATGACAATGTGAAGGAGATTGGTGGTTAATTTAGGTATTTTA